>NW_015505847.1:240278-276106 GCF_001515645.1 Sinocyclocheilus grahami
TGTTCTGTCGTCCATTCTGTCGTCTTGTTCTGTCGTCCTAACTGTCATCTTATTCTGTCATCCTTACTGTCGTCTTGTTCTGTCGTCCTAACAGTCATCTTGTTCTGTTGTCCTAACTGTCATCTTATTCTGTCATCCTTACTGTCGTCCTTACTGTCATCCAGTTCTGTCGTCCTAACTGTCATCTTATTCTGTCGTCCTTACTGTCGTCTTGTTCTGTCGTCCTAACAGTCATCTTGTTCTGTCGTGCTTAATGTTGTCTTGTCTGTCGTCATATCCTTCATCAGGGCTGTAAAGTTAGTTTCACATTTCATATTCGACTAGGCTGCTTTAGGAACCGTCTGCAAATTCACCTCACAGTACAAAACAAAGTACAATAATTCATTCAAATTAATGTTCACAGGACTATAGTAAATGCCTAGTGGGCAAACTGACTAAATATATTTTGCCAATGTCTCACCTTAGACAATACTTCCAACATCTCACTTACAGTCTGTACAGAGACTGACTTATTACAGGTGAAATTTTGCCAGTACCTGCTTTACTGGACGTACAGTGCACAAATATGTTTAGAAAAAAAACTACTGGAATTCACCAAAAAGGCTTTTTCATGTTCCAAAGGTTGTAGTATATACCTAGTTACAAAACTTATGAGTTTGCCAATATCTCCCTTAATGTATGTACAGTGCACAAATATTTTATGAAAAAATTACAGTAATTTACCAATAGGTTTTTTTCATGTTCCAAAGGTTGTAGTATGTTCCTAGATAGAAGACTGACTTACTACGTGTGATATTTTGCCAATACCTCCCGTCATATATGTACAGTACACAATTATTTTCATAAAAAGTACTGTAGTATAACCTTTGGAACATGAAACAAAACAAAAAAAACCTACTGGTAAATTACTAGTGGGCAAAACTGACTAAATATAAGACAACATTTGGAACATTATTAAACCCTCATGGTGAATACAAACAACAATTTGTGTACTGTACATACAGTAAGGGAGATATTGGCAAACTCTCACCTGGAGTAAATCAGCCTTGAAAGAAAACACTACAACCCTTTTCTAAAAATATTTGTGCACTGTACATACAGTAAAGGAGACATGGAAAAATCTCACCTGTCTGTAGTAAGTCAGTCTTGTAACTAGGAATGTATTACAAGAATTAGAACATGAACAAACCCTTTAGGTAAATTACAGTAGTTTTTTTCTAAAAATATTGGTGTACTGTACATAGGCCTATATGACGAGAGATACTGCCAAAATCTCACATGTCAGTATCTAGGAACATACTACAACCTTTGGAACATGAAAAAAAAACAATTGGTAAAATACTGTAATTTTTTCATAAAATATTTTGTGCACTGTACATACAGTAAGGGAGATATTGGCAAACTCATAGGTTTTGTAACTAGGTACATACTACAACCTTTGGAACATACTTTTTTGGTGAATTACAGTAGTTTTTTCTAAACATTCATTTGAATGAATTATTGTACTTCGTTTTGTACTGTGAGGTGAATTTGCAGACGGTTCCTAAAGCAGCCTAGTCAAATATGAAATGTGAAACTAACTTTACTGAGCTGATTAAGGTATTGATGAATATGACGAGAGATACTGCCAAAATCTCACATGTCAGTATCTAGGAACATACTACAACCTTTGGAACATGAAAAAAAAACAATTGGTAAAATACTGTAATTTTTTCATAAAATATTTTGTGCACTGTACATACAGTAAGGGAGATATTGGCAAACTCATAGGTTTTGTAACTAGGTACATACTACAACCTTTGGAACATACTTTTTTGGTGAATTACAGTAGTTTTTTCTAAACATTCATTTGAATGAATTATTGTACTTCGTTTTGTACTGTGAGGTGAATTTGCAGACAGTTCCTAAAGCAGCCTAGTCGAATATGTAATGTGAAACTAACTTTACAGCGCTGATGAAGGTTATGATGACAGAACAAGACGACATTAAGCATGACAGAATAAGATGACAGTTAGGACGACAGAACAAGATGACTATTAGGACGACAGAACAAGATGACTGTTAGGACGACAGAACAAGACGACAGTAAGGACGACAGAATAAGATAACAGTTAGGACGACAGAATAAGATGACAGTTAGGACGACAGAACAAAATGACTGTTAGGACGACAGAACAAGACGACAGAACAAGACGACAGTTAGGACAACAGAACAAGACGACAATAAGGACGACAGTAATTAAACGACAGAGAAAAAGCAATTTTTGACACATATTTTTAAGCCATTTTTTTCTAAAAGTGTGCATCGTCTTTTCAGTCAAAATCTTAAATTGATTCAGTCAATTAGAATAATAAGTCATTTGGGCTGTTACCAAGCAAATTAAATCAGTATTGACAAAATTAATCTTTGCAATGCAGAGAAAACACAGAAGCTGAATTCGAAGTGGCATTTAGATGCATTTACACACTGTTTAATGCAGGACATGAATGCATTTAACCTGCAGTTACAAATGCATTAATACTGTTTTGATATTTTAAACATAAAACGTTAAATACTGATATTTGAAATTATAAAAAAAAAAAAATGAAAAGATACTTTAAATGTAAAATTAAAACTGCCAGTAAGTGGCAGTAATTCACTGTTAATAAGTGAGTCATTGCGATTGAACCGAATCATTTAAACGATTGATTAATTCAGGAACAAAACAGCATCATGTTGCTCAGGGACGCAAATTGGAATTATATTTGTTGGCGAAATAGAGCAAAAACTGTCAATATTGTGTCAAGAACGTAAGTGTCTTAATATTAAATTCTTGATTATTGAACTGCTGTATAAAATCACATTTGCGTGATACTGATTAACTATATGAAATGAAATAAATATATACATTTCTGTCCCCATACCTTGAATTTTCTGATCATTCTAAATGCATTTTAATAAACTGAATCATGCAGTGAAAGAACGCGGACTGGTGTAACCTACTACACTTCCTATTGCCTTAGCTAAACTTTAGCTACTTACATGGTAGCTCATGAGTCATGGATGTTAGCAAGACAAATTAACTATATTTGCCTTTTGGATAATTAGCTGTAAATTCGAGGCACAAGTAGCTTAGTCTTTTGGTCATCACCACTCACGTCCACAGCAAAACAAACACAACTGGAAAGGGAGGGAGGGCTTCACTTCTGCGGCTCTCTGTCTGTCTGTCTGTGATGTGCCTATCAATGTGCGTTACACTGCTGTGTTGCAGAGACGCGGAGAAAGGCATCAGAACTTGACAGAGTTAATAAACTCGACCTGATGTTGCAACCTGGTCTCATGGCAAAAACGTACCCGGGGGCACATTTTCGCAAGACGCGAAATAAGTACCAATAAGTACATATCAATGCAGTTTCCAAAAGAAATGAACACTAGAGGCAGTAAAACTCCCAACACCTTTTATTCCTTTTCACACACATTTACAGAGTTTCGATTAATAAAGCGTAATTTTCGCACAATTACTTGAAGAATATCATGTCATGACTTCAGAACAATTTTAATATGCTGGGGGATTTGAAAACTGATGCTTTTGAACGTTAGCACCGCACATATCCAGCTTCATATCAATGGGTTTTCATCGACACTAGATTTATTCGGTAGCTCACGGAGTACAGCAACGCACTTGAGAGGCGAGGAGCTCTGGTTCAAATCCCGTGTAACTACGGTTTGACAAAACAGTTCAAATCTGCATATAAGTAAGTTCAAATGGCACGGTTGCATCAACAAATGCGTTTCTATATCAGTTTTGCATTTGTTAACACTATCGGGTAGGTTTAGGGTTGGGTTTGGTGTAGGGCATATTTCCAACACGATAGAGCATTAACTTTTAGCGACAGTCCCCGGATATTTGAATTCTGAACCGCCGCAATACGTACCTGAAGCAACGTAATAAAAACACAGCAATACGTACCTATATCAACGTAATAAAAACGTGCCAGGGTTCACGTATTGAATCCGTGTTTTAGCGCCACTCAGTGGACATTTCTCTTTGAAACTGCGGCAAAACGTGCAGTAAGGTACGTAAAAACGGTGTTACAGAAAAGTACCCAGAGGTACGTATTTTTATGAGACTGGGTTGTGATATTTAGATTTTTTATTTGTTTGACAGGTAAAGCTATGCGCAAACAGAAACACACATACGCACAGATATATACATATATTCATTTATTTAAAAAAAAAAAACTCCCCAAGAAAAAAGGGCACTTTCTCATTAAGGGCAGGTGCTCAAGCCCCCTTTGATGTCTATGTGTGTACGTGCCTGACCGGAGGCGAATAAATACAGGTGAATATAACCGCGACAGGTTGCTAGGATGGCTCATTTAACGTTAACGGCTTGTCAGGTAGGCATACAGCAGTGACAGACAGACACATATAACCGTGTCCTATATGCAAATATGTTTCCCAGCTGACAGTTATCCATTTTCACCTGTACAAGTGAACAGAACACTGAGCATCGGCAGCTAATGGGGCGCGTTGGAAAGACGTCACCTTCATCTGATTGTTCAAGCTCTTGTTCTATCCAGGCTTTACTATTGCAATGCTCTCTTGGCAGGTCTTCCAGCCACTTCTATCAAACCTCTACAATTAATCCAAAATGCCGCTGCAAGATTAATCTTTAATGAGACGAAAATAATGCATGTCACACCTCTGTTCATCAATTTGCACTGGCTACCAGTAGCTGCTAGCATAAAATTCAAGGCATTAATGTTTGCCTACAAAACCACCACTGACTCTGCACCCATTTACCTAAATTCATTTCTTCAGAGTTATGTGCCCTCTAAAAGTTTGCGTTCTGCAAGTGAACGATACATTATTGTGCAATCTCAAAGAGGCACAAAATCACTTTCACAGACTTTATTAACTGTTCCCTCCTGGTGGAATGACCTGCCCAAATCAATTGCACTGGCTACAGGTAGCTGCTCGCATAAAATTCAAGGCATTAATGTTTTTTTCCTGCCAAACCACCACTGGCTCTGCACCCATTTACCTAAATTCATTACTTCAGACTTATGTGCCCTCTAGAAGCTTGCGTTCTGCAAGTGAACGATACATTATTGTGCAATCTCAAAGAGGCACAAAATCACTTTCACAGACTTTTAAATTAAATGTTCCCTCCTGGTGGAATGACCTGCACAAACTCAATCCGAGCAGCCTTAGCCATCTTCAAGAAATGACTAAAAACACATCTGTTCCATCTTTATTTGACCCTCTAACTCTAGCACTTTCTATTCTATTTTAATTCTACTTTATCTATTTATCTTCTTTTTTATAAAAAAAACTAACAGCTTTCTATTTTTTCTATTCTATCTACTTGTTTTTCTTTGTGTGTGTGTGTATGTAATGTAAATGACTGGCTAGAGGAGGAGCTGTCAATCTAGAACTACTGGACCAATGATGATGCTTCAGCCCACCCTGATTTACATGAAACTCTAACCGCTACATTTGGAAAAGCAAGCACAGAACGTGGAAACAAGAGTGAAGGGAAAAACAGCATAAGAATACACAAAAATAAAAATGTGGAGAAAGTGTCTGAGAGCACAAAAAACAGAAAAATATAACCAAGGAAAACATGATTTTGTGTGCAATTCGGATAATTTTGCATTAATATTTCAGTTTTGTGCAATATGATTTTAAATGCGTTTAAAGTTTTGATTCATGCTTATTATTATTTTTTTAAATGCGTTATTAAATTTTGGATTTACACATTACTTTTTGATCTGTGACCATTGTTTGCTATTCTGAAAACTTTGCTTTCAATTATACATTTTGTGCAATATAATTTTACTTGCGTTTTAAAATTTTGGTTTCATACTTGTTATTTTTTTATCGGTGACTGCAATACATTTGGCGGGAATCTGATCCCATACTTGGAGGGCGAAACGTGGCCGTTTAAGACTCACCCTGGGTCCCAGCTTGCCGTCCAAGCCAGATGCTCCCTGTGCATTTATGGAAGTATGAGTGGAGGTTTGAAAAGTGAGATTAGTACATGATGAACAGTCACTCTGACAAAAAAAAAGTCAACATCTGTGTAACAAACATAAACAAATGGACATTTATCCAGCACACAAAGTTTAAGGGGCAGCAAAGCAGGATTGGCTGACTGCATGAGTCACAACAATGAAAACAAACAAATGGACAGTTGTGAATGTGGTAATGGTTAGATGATGTTGAGTCAAAATAAGTGGGGATGAAGTATGAAGATCCCAGGCTGCACGGCTGTTGTGTACTTACGGGGAGACCCAGGGGTCCTCTGTCACCCTTATGCCCAGGTTCCCCTCGCAGTCCCTTGAGACCATGCAACCCAGGTTCCCCCTAAGTGGAGAGGAGTGGCAGAGGACAGTTCAGGAAATACTGCGTAACATTTACTCAGGAGGCAACAATCTTGTCTTTTGATTTCTGGACAAATAGCACAGGTTTAAATCCTCCTGAATAAATTGCACCTGATAGCCTACAATGAGTTGGATGACTAAGAACCTTTTGGTATAGGAGTACACAGTGGGAGTTTAAGTGGTGAAAAATATCTGCTGCAAGTCTAACAGCATTCTGTATGTACAAAACAACACTGCTCAACTAATAACTTTCATCTCTGAAAAAGGTGATTTGCTCTCTGAACAATTGATGGCAAGTTTGCAGCATGCCTTAAACACCAAATTTCAGTATTCCATAGGAAATATGAGATTAATTTGGGTAACAGCATTAACTGAATTAACTTCATTAACTACTGATTCCAATAGTAACAAAGTTCAGACACAGGCATGGCTGTGTAATTGATATCAACAATAGCACAGATATGCTTCATCCCGTAATGATGTACCTTTGGCCCAGGGAATCCATGAGGACCCTGCAACACAACACAGCATTAATAATATCTTCACTTTACTTTAAACTTCATTGTCTGTTCAGATTTTCACCAAACAGAAAGTCATCTTTGGCACTGGCATAACAAATCTTATTGACAACTACACATCACTTAAATACATACACAATCAAACACACATTCAAAACATAAAAAACATGCCATTGAAACAAAAGATATTTTCCATATGTTCTTTTCAGTCAATAGTATGCGCATCCTACGTCCTGAAGGGAGGACATCAAAGTAGTAAATATATGGCAGAGCGGGGTGATTTGAGGCTGTGGGGAAGTTGAGCCTCCCCTTGTTTCTAGGCAACCTTAAACCAAATTGGTGATATGACCATAAATATATGAAGAATGAGTCCATTTTACTCCCCCAGTGATGGAGAGGCCCATGGCATAATTGGTAACTACATTGTTCAAATTTTTTTTTTTGCTGTTTAGAGTGATTTTTTATTTTCAAGGACTCATGCTTCTTGTGTCTGAACAATTACAGACAAATCTAAAAATTATAAATTATATATATATATATATTTTTTTTTTAGATATATATATATATATATATGTTTCTGCTTTAGGAAGTTATAATCTGAGGCTATACTGTTAGCATGATGTTAGCTCTAAACTGATGGTTGATACAAGCTTGTTAAAATGGTTGGTGTAATTTGAGCCAAATGTCTTGGTGTAAATGTCTCCCTAGGCTCAATTTACCCTCACTGGGGGCAAGCCCAGATCCCACTTTTTTTTTTTGGAAAGCCATATTTTGAAAGCAGTTTATTTTGTATCCAAAGTGATTCCCGAGGATACACCACATCCTGAAATTTATGTACATATTTAAGTTGGAGGCTCCGATGCTTCGAGTAATAAACCGTTTTTCAGTACAATTTGATGAAAACCTCAAATGGTTCAGAAAGCCTCGGTTTCCCATCACTACTAGATCCTAGCATGAAACAAGAACTCAAAGAACAGCAAATAACGACTCACAAACACAACTGAAACACAATGGCTTATATAAGCTGTGTCTCATTTAGAAGGCTGCACCCTCCGGAGGTCGCATTCGAAGGCTGCATACGTCATCGAGGCTGTCTCATTTCAGAAAAGCAAGTAGGACACTCCGAATGCGACCTTCGAATGTGACCTTCTTTCACAGGAATTCGGAGGATGCATGAGGTGTATCCTTCGCTGCTACAGATAACCCACAATTCTTTGCGTCGCTGTGAACAACCGTTGTTAATTTGAAAAATGCCGGCGCCGGCAGATGTAACGTACACACAAGCACAGATGTGGTGTTTACAACTTACCTTAATTCGCCTCGGTAAAAACGGATAAACTTTGTTTTTAATAACCTACTCCTTTTTTCTCTAATAGATGCCTGCTGTATGTATGCTGCAGCTCCTCAAACATTGAACAAAATAAAACAAGTAAAACCTTTTTTTTTTTTAATTGCTTTCCAAATTTAGAAATAATTCTCCTTCATTTAATTAGTGTGAGAGCGCAACGATGCTCTAAATGTGTTGGCATAGCAACGCGATACTTCCGGCTTCCTTTTCCGCCTGTCCTACGAAGGCCGTCTCGTTTAATTCTAGGTTGAGGACACTTCGTATATGCATCCTACAGAGGATGCGACCTCCAGAGGATTCGACCTCCGGAGGGTGCAGCCTTCTAAATGAGACACAGCTATAGTGAACATGGGGATAATTAGTTACAGGTGGGACTAATCAGGGTAACCATAGTAACTAACAAGACAAGGAGAGACAGATGCCTTGTCCAAATACCCACACTTGTGGTCTTTGCACTTGACTACTTATATGACGTATTTCCTGTATTTGGTCCAAGTGTTCAAGTGAGCATGAAGACCACAAGTGTGTATACAATTTTTCATTACCTGATGGGACACACTTATAGTGTTGTAAAAACGTAAATTTTTATTTTCAATACTTTGCAATTTAAAATCAACTTCTAAATGTCTGTTCAATAACAGATGACACAATTTAATTTCTGGTGCTTCTAATTAAGTGATAAAAAGCAGTTGCAAATGTTGTACAAAAATATACTGATCTTTGCAGCAATAAAACTTGTAGCACTTTGTTTTTCACTACCAAATTATATGTAATATCTTATTATTATTAATATTTAACTTACATTCGAAAGGTTTCCGTGAATTCTCACGCAGAGGCGGACAGTAACTAAGTACATTTACTTGAGTATTGTACTTAAGTACACTTTTTGAGTATCGGTACTTTACTTGAGTATTATTTTTTCTGGGAACTTATGACTTTAACTTCACTACATTTGAAAGACAAATATTGTACTTTTCACTCTACTTCATTTCTATCAAGGTCCTCGAAGTAGAAAGTCGTTACTATGTAGCAGCTTTGAAAGTCAGTGGGTGATTTTTCTTCTTCTCTAAAACGTGACTTTCTTTTTTTTTCAGACAGCTTATCAGTAATCACTCTTGTAGGGCTACATGAAGTAATTTCTTAGCATTTTTTGAACACTGACCAGCTGCAAATGTGATATTTATTTACAACAATTCAATAATAAGAAGTTAATATTGTGGTATATATTAGACACAATATTGTCTGATTTTGTTAAATTGTGTAGGTGAAAATATTACCTATAAAGCCACAGTAGAACTGTTGTGTGTCTCCTAATAAAACACAAAAGGTGTTGGACTTGAAGCAGCACTGCACAGACCGTTCTGTGTGTGACATCAAAGTACAGCCAGATCAATTAGACAGCATTTTTAAAAAGTTTTGTTTTGATGTCAAATAAGTCTTGTTGTTTTGCTTTTTTGTTAAAGCAGTGTTTCTGTTGTAAAGTTGTACAGCTCAGTTGTGTTGCTGGGTTTTAAACAGGTTTGCTTTTTTTTCTTCCTTATCACTCTGTATTTACAGGATTTCACTGTCCACTCTGTTCAAATGTGATTGAATGGCTACACATAGATGTGTGCACTCACTGTCAGAGCTGTGTGAGATCACTACCATCCTGCTTTTTATTTATTTATTTATGTTTAGTTTTTTTTCCCATAGGTTTTTAACATTCTAAAAGCTCTTTATTCCAAAGATACTACAAGCTAGTCAGTGTATTCAGTAGGTGTAATGTATTCTAAGTTGCTTCAGAAGTATTGCAAGTATTACATACAACAATAAAACGGTGCATTGACATAAAAAAGGAAATTTATTTTGGTACTTAAGTACTTTTAAAAGCAAGTACTTCTGTACTTTTACTTTACAACTTTTACTTGTAATGGAGTAATATCTGGCCAGCAGTATCTGTACTTTCACTCAAGTAATGGAGTTGAGTACTTTGTCCGCCTCTGTTCTCATGCGATCTTGGCAAAAAGATTTAAGATCACGATTTATTTCCAGAACATGATGCATGATGGGATACACTACGCTAAGATAGTGTGGATTTAGTGTGTGTTAAGGGCACTGCGCTTTGGCGTTTTTATGACCTGGGACAGTCTTGCACACTCCCTGTCGACTGCATGCGCTCATAAGTGGCCAAGACCGCAAGTGTGGGTATTTGGACAAGGCAAGAAGCCAAACAAAGGAAGGAAGCATGAACCAAAGGAAACTAAGACTATATTTCTACATAAAAGTTCTTACAAAACACAAGACACAGAAAAGAATTGTGACAATTACATGCTGATGTAAAATCCATAAAGAGAATTTTGACATGATCATTTGTTTGTTTGTGTGATAATGGGCTTTGTGTATAAAGATCAGAGAGGCATCCAGAGTGCTCCGATTGGACAGATAAGCAAACTGTAGTAGATCTACAGAGCCTTTAAATTTGTGCTGATACTTCTTTATACGCTCCATGCACTTGCACAGAAGGAATGTTAGGGCAATAAGATGGAAGTCTTTAAGCATACTAGCACAAGATGTTTTAGGCACTGGCATAACGATAGTATTCCATGTGACCGGTACAAAGCCATCATCTAAAAAGTCTTCAGAAAGTCTGGCACATACATGTCCCATTTGTGCGGCACACTCAGTGCTTTTAAGACCATCTGGACTGGCTGCCTTATTTGGTTTTATTCTCCGGAGCATGCTGATAACCTCTCTTTCCCCTATTCTCATAGGTTCAGATTGTAGGTCATTGTCTCATTATTCAAACCAACTACACTATTGTCAAATCGTGAATAAAAAGCATTTAGGTTATTTGCAAAACTATGGGGGTCATCATCACACAGTTGAACCCATTTCTTTTTTTCTTTTTTTTACCCATCACTGCGTTTAATCCCCTCCATGCATCTCTTATATTACCACTTTTAAATTTCTTCTCAACTTTCTTTTTATGCTGTATTTGTGCCTTCTTTATCTTACAATTAACTTCTTTATTTAGCTCTTTTATTTTATCTGCCTCATTATTTAAAAAAAAAAGATTTAGATTCTTGGTAATCTAGGATTTGTTGTCTGTAAAAAAGCTAACCTTTTTAGTTTGAACAACCATCTCCACACAGAAATTAATATAATAAGTAATTGTATCACTTAATAATTCATAATTACTGCAACAATTAAAATCATTAAAAAATAAATCCCAATCAGTGCTCTGGAAAGTGCTCTGGTCTCTTGGGTTCTCAATTGAGTCTTTTGTCCATAACTGAACCTGCTGAACAACAGGTTTAGTCATTTTTAGCATCACCTACTGTACTCTAACATAATGTCTTTCCCCATGTCTTTCCCCTTCAAGGGAACTCCTGCTGTGTCCTCTAGCGCAGTGGTTCTCAAACCTCTCCATGAAGTACCCCCAGCACTGCACGTTTTGTATGTCTCCCTATATCTGACACACTCACTTCAGGTCATGCATTCTCCACTAATGAGCTGATGAGTTGAATCAGGTGTGATAGATGAGAGAGACATACAAAATGTGCAGGGCTGGGGGTATTTCAGGACAGGTTTGAGAACCACTGCTCTAGCGGACACTTTGGGGAATGCTGCCAGCATGACCGGTGGCTGAAGCATGTGTGAAAAAAACTCCAATCCTATTGGTCCACATAGCCTGTGATGTCTTAGGCGGTTGATAAAAGGGTGCTTGTATAAAATTGGGTGCTTGAGGGCTCAGAATGCACGCATTGTGAGAAATTCACTATGCGAAAACTCTGATCACGTTTGTCTCTTTTTTCGAGGAAAGAGGGGTAAGCATCTGCACCTGTCGGGTCCCGCTGCTGCTGAAACTCAGCTCGTGGGGATCACAGGTCGAGTTCGTTGTGAAGCATTGCACACCATGGCAGTGTTATATTTACAGGCTGACATGCTGAGTGATTTGGATAAGGATGGAGGTTTGTCTCCTGAGGCGGCTGAGCTGCCCCACACTACAGATGTAGCTCTCCGTACCACCAAGCAAACTACTGCTGCCATTGGGTGTTCAATGGCAGTGATGTGGCTATGGAGAGGCATCTGTGGATCAACCTAACGGCCATCGGGAAGGAGAAGGACTTTCTTCTTAATGTTCCACTTTCACCTACCGAGCTTTTTGGCACCTCCGTCGAGGCGGTTGTGGCACAATCAGCTGCTTTCAGGAAGTTCATTTCTCTGTCTGTCTATAGCTGAGGCTCATAGACAAGATCAGAAGTCTAGCGTTACTAACTGTGCCCCTCCTCCCTCTAGTTGGCAATGGAAGGCTAATGCTAACAAAGGGAAAAAAGGATCTCAGGGACACGCTACATAAGAGACGCGGTGATCGCCAGCGTCCTGAGGCTGGCGCTACTTGATCATTCTTTTCCCAACCTCTCCTTTCTCCCCCCTCTAGTGGTGAGACACCCTCTGGGGATTGCAGTGATTTCCTTTTCCTACCCTGCAAACATGTCCTTGCTTTTTTTGCCATGTGCTGGCTTTTTGCGGGCACAGTGGACTAGGGCCAGCCCACACCAAACCTAAAACGGGCCGGTGAAACCGATGTATTGTTATAGATCAGGGGTGCATCCTGGTCCTGGAGATCTACCTTCCTACAGAGTTCAGTTCCAACCCTGATTAAACAAACCTGTCTGTAACTATCAAGTGCTCATTCAGATCCTAATTAGTTGGTTCAGTTGTGTTTGATCAGGACCAGGTTGGGCACCCTTGTTGTAGATTAATAGTGTGGGCTAAGTGAGGGCTGCCTGTGCAGGGCCAGCACTAAGGGGCCAACGTTTTGCCAATGAGCCTAATCTCAGAGGCCCTGTGCTGGCAGCCCGCTGGGGGCCCTTAGGCTAGCCCTAAGTGGGCCCGTAAAGGACCGGTGCAGGCTTTTTTGCAGGGTAGAGCCTAGCTATCTGAGGATAGCTATGTGCTAGCTCAGTGATTGCTGCCCTTCTTAGGGTTTTTAACTAGCGGTCTCCTTGAGCCCTAGGTTAGACAGTGCTATCTCCCCTGCTTGGCTTGTAAGCAGATAGCCCACTCTCTGTGGTCTGGGCAGTTTTGTGGGAAGGTTTTACTTGATGGCAATCTGAGGCTAGCTGTGTTTAATTTGCATTTTTGCTCTACGAGCCTTTCATAAGACCCTTAGAATATAGATATCCGAGGATAGCCGTATTCTAGCTCAGCAGCTACTCTCCTTACTTGGGTTTAAGTAGCAATCTCTTTAGCCGCTTTTCCACTGTTGTGCCAGTGCGAGCCAGTGCTTTAAACGGGCCGGGCGGGGGTAATAGCCTCGGACCTGTAGCACCGAGGCCAAAATCACGATGCGTTTCCACCGTCGGGCCAGAAGCTCTGCTGCGCTTCACTAAAACCTGCCCTTTCAGGAACAACGTCACGCAACCCCATAATTTCACCAACAAAGAGAAGTTTTCAGAAAACGAATAAAAAATAAGTCACTGGAACTAGCGCAATCACAAAACGAACATGATGAAAGTGGCCGTTTTTTTTGCATGCATGGTTAAAGATTTAAATCCAAAAGCATCAATGTTTTACAATAACAAGTGATACATTGATCACAATGAATTAATTTATCAGGATTGAAAATTAGTTACACAGAAATAAAGCGGTATGAACATAGCCGGTATGAACATACTCAGTCGAGTCTGTTTCTGTTTATTTGTAGTCACAGTATATACATCACATTTAGAAAGAATGAACATTTCTATATTTTTATAAAAGCTCCCGAACAAAAACCATTATTATATTTTTATGACGTACGCGGAGCTAAACTTTCGAGACGAGACTTATGACAGATAAAATATGTAACTAAATAAATACACGATTGTGATAGAGAGTAGGACGCTGACGTCTGATTTCTTCAAGCGGTCGTATTTACCATGTTTACTATGGTAACGTTAATGGCTAGCGTGCATAGTCTTTTGCATCGCTTATAAATATTTCTGCCTTGTATTGTGATCATAATCCACATCGGATTAAGTTATTTCAAACACTTGCTGCTGTCTGAAAGTGAGTTTTGAAATAAAATTATTTAAAAAGTCTTTAATGCTGGTGTTATCTGTTAACTTTATGAAATGATCCGCGGTGCTGATGCTCTCCAGACGCAGAGAAACTCCACCTTTGTTCATAACCACTCCTCTAACCCCAGCTGGCCCGCTTTGGCCCAAGGTTTTCGTCGGGCCAAAAAATCCGGGCCGTTGGCCCCGAAGAAGCACTGACGAGGCACGATCGAGCCCTGGAAGTGACAGTGGAAAGCCCGACAGTGGAAACGCGGCTTTTGAGTTCCTATCTAGAGGTTTTCTAGTTAGCCTCTTCAGTGATCTTGAGTATCCAGGCTAGTGTTGCTCACATAGCATAGCTATCTGTGGATAGCTGTGTTCTTAACTTAGTTTGGGTGTTCCCCTTTATTTGAAATTGGGTTCCCCATTTCTGCCAGGTTATGTGAGCAGCCCGGGGTGTCAGTGGCTTGGCCCCCTTCTGAGAAAAAGTTAGGTGTATGTCTGTCATTTCCTTGGTGCTCTCTCACCTGGTGGACAGGCATGTGTCTCGGCATGGCATAGTTGGCATTTTGTTCCCCACGAGTTCCCTAGAAGGGGAACGTCTTGAGTTATGCATGTAACCCTTGTCATGCCTTCAGCCTGCCTGTTTCACGTCTCCTTTAAACAACTAAGTTGGTGACATGTTCACCAGACTAAGACGTCACAGGCTGTGTTGACCAATAGGACTGGAGTTTTTCACATGTCCTTCAGACAACGGTCATACTGGCAGCATACCCCAAAGTGTCCGCTAGAGGACGCAGTGTCGTTTCCTCTCGGGGAACCATGGTTACATGCATAACCTTAGATGATTTATCTAGATAGACAGATGTTTTTCTTTTATAGAAGCTTTTAGTTTTTTTTAGATAAAATATTTAAACTCAAATCAATATATTGTCAGTTTATAAAAAATTTTTATGTGTCTAGAAGTCATGTAATAAGTGATACAATATACAACCAGCTGGTTGTTATCGCAGAATAAACTCCTTCAAAATCCCTCAGCTTCGTATCGAGGTCCTGAGCACTCAAAAAAAAAAATTCTGTGATAACAACTGGCTAAATGTGCATTGTTCCTAATGTAATGTAATATATTAAGACTGGCAAAGGGTTTTTGTTTCAAGCATAAACCACACTGTATTTATGCATGTGTGTGTTTCAAGATTCTATTAAAAAAAAGTGTTACTATCTTATGCCATTTCTGTTGTGCATTTTTAACTCACCATGGGGCCAGGTGGTCCATGTGGACCAGGTGCTCCAGGGGGCCCAATAATCTGTAAATGTGAGCAAAATTAAAACTGAAAATGAAATATATAGGTGTATGAGTGTATATATATACAGTGGGGCAAAAAAGTATTTAGTCAGCCACCAATTGTGCAAGTTCTCCCACTTAAAAAGATGAGAGAGGCCTGTAATTTTCATCATAGGTATACCTCAACTATGAGAGACAAAATGAGAAAAAAAATCTAGAAAATCACATTGTAGGATTTTTAAAGAATTAATTGGTAAATTCCTCGGTAAAATAAGTATTTGGTCACCTACAAACAAGCAAGATTTCTGGCTCTCACAGACCTGTAACAACTTCTTTAAGAGGCTCCTCTGTCCTCCACACGTTACCTGTATTAATGGCCCGTGAATTGAATGTTCATTTCTCTACCACAAGCCATCTCCAAAGGTGTTTCAGAGACTTTTGGCAGTACATCCAACCGGCCTCATAACCGCAGACCACGTGTGACCACACCAGCCCAGGACCTCCACATCCAGCATCTTCACCTCCAAGATCGTCTGAGACCAGCCACCCGGACAGCTGCTGCAACAATCGGTTTGCATAACCAAAGAATTTCTGCACAAACTGTCAGAAACCATCTCAGGGAAGCTCATCTGCATGCTCGTCGTCCTCATCGAGGTCTCGACCTGACTGCAGTTTGTCGTCGTAACCGACTTGAGTGGGCAAATGCTCACATTTGATGGCGCCTGGCACTTTGGAGAGTTTTCTCTTCACGGATGAATCCCGCTTTTCACTGTACAGAGCAGATGGCAGACAGCGCAAATTTTTTTAAGTTTTTAAATCCAATTACATTTTAATTACAATTACAATATTTCAAGTGTAATTTATGAGATTTGTTGTATTTTGAACCCATTTTTTCTTTGTAAAAGGTAAAAAGTTGACCATACTGATTCATTTAAGGATCAGTTAAGGATTAATTAGTTTGAATATACACTGAACCAAAATCTATCATAACATCTTAGTCGATAACTCAGTATAATTTATTTTTGACAAAACACCCCATGTTTCGGTAGCAACAGCACATTTTCAGTAGTAACAGTAATGCTACAGAATTTTAACTCACCTACTAAAAGACTACTAAAACATACTAAAATACAAAAAAATTGCATAACTGTACTAAAATTTTGTTTATTTACCCCAAATATGAGGCTTATGTGTTCCCATTTGTCACTACCGAAACAATTATGACGGTTCAGTAATGACTGTTTAGGTAGTGACAATTTGAGATAATTTTGAACCTAGCTCAAAGATGCTAATCAGCACATGGTTAGCTAGCAACAGTGGTATACATATAAAAACTAAATGTTATGGAATAACTCCCAAAAAAGTGTGCTTAATTGCAGAAAAAAGGTGTTCAGTAGTGACGTTCCTTAATGTCACACACAGATTTTTCAGACTTTTGAACACATTTACCTCAAAATGAGGAGACCTATCTACTCACACCTTGTAGCTATGAGAGAGGCCATAAAATGGCCATAAATGGGTTTTCCCATTATATACAATGTATCTATAAACTGTATCTAATTAGCATATTAATGTATTTTTGGGGCAACATAGAATGAAAAAACAAGTGCAATAATGGGAGTAATAATTGGCAAGATTTCCATAATAATATCTAATTTTTCATAGGAATATTGCTATATAATTTCCCCCCCTATTAATTTGTTGTGTATCCCAAAATGTGTAATAAACATGCTTTAAGTCCTGGTGTCCTCTACAGTGACTATGAACGAAATCGATGTCCTGTTTCATAACAGAAAGTCATATTTTGATTTGAAACCCCATAACATTTTCCTGAGATGTTGATTTATGACAATTTGAAAATTAGTCAGATTTAAACGATCATTACAAAATATTAGCATATTTCCATAAGGGTGTTACATTTAATCACTAAATTAACGTCAGCCATAGGAGAGGGAGTAGTCATGGTGAAGCATCCAATCATTTGGTATCTCTAAAAAAGCCCTGAATGTGCTCTGTACAGGACATCCAGACTTAAAACTGTGGCATGTAAGATCTCAGAGAAATCGCTAAAAAATAATGTCCTCTAGACTAGAGAGGACAAAACTCCATAGCTGGTAGTCAGGAGGATATATATATATAAGGGTCTGAATACAGTCGATCCAACAATACATACGAGCTGAAGACTCAATAGTGCCTCAGCAGTGCCACAGGCTGATCACTTCCATGCTACACCTCACTGATGCTGTAATTTGTGCTAAAGGAGCCAAGTATTGAGAGCATAAATAAACATACTTTACTGTTTTGCAAATCCCTTAGGAAATATTCCAATATTTTGAGATACTGGATTTTTTACTTTCATGAGCTGCAAGCTCTAATAAAAAACAAAAAACAAAAAAAAACATTGGAAATGTTTTACTTTACATGTAATGAATCTAAAATATTTAAATCTTTAACTTTTTGAAATAAGTTACAAAAAATAACTTTTTCACGATATTCTAATTTTTTTAGATGCACCTGTATATATATTACCTGTTATAGCCCCCACACCTAGCTATTGAACACATTGGATTATATAGATATGATTGAATTATTATTTAAAATATTATTGTAAAATATCAAGATGACAGGGTGGACCAGCACATGACAGGGTGGACACATAAAGCAGAACACACAAAGCATGACAAAATATGACAATGAAACATTTATTCAACTTCGAAAAAAATAATATAATAATAATAATAATAAATTAAATAATTACATCCTCAATCACACTGATATACCACCTGTCTGGGTGGACATTTTGAGCTTCAATTAGCATATTAGCTAACAACAAACTGTGACTAGCTAAATAGTTAGTCTGGTTGTTGAAGAGAATTTGGTATATTTAAACTTACATATTTTGAAAATACTGTATTCTAATCACTTCTGCCATATTTTATGCCAACAGGGTGGACATGTTAAGCTTTGGCAAAGCAAGTAAGCAAACTCATACGAAGAAAATTTGTCAATTGAAAAGTCACCAACTTATTCACCTCAGCCGTTGAAATTCCCGCCACTGAAGAGACAAAAAAATTGTTTTCCTGATGTCACTAAAGGGGATAGCCTTTTCTTAAAGGGGCGGATTCCCCAAGATGACAGGGTGGACAACCATTCAAGGGACATGGACAAACTCTTCTTTTTTTATTAAATAAAAATATAGTTTTTCTTACCAAATGATCTATACACTCAAATTGAGTAATTTCTTATTTAACAAAATATTAATAGGAGAACAAAATTTTTTTATTTTATGATTTGACTGTATTCTACTCTCATTCAAATTTAATGAGCAGTGCATGGGACATAGCAAAATAACACGCATCCTCAAAACTAAAAAAAATCTAGAAAATGTATCTAAAGGGCCAAGTAATGCTTTTGTTATGAATATAAAAACTTAGCCTAATATAACATACCCTTTCATAGTCATTTTTATGTTAAGTTATCATGGCAAAATAGTTATTTATGTACAGGACACCAAAAGGCACCCTACAGAAAAAAATTTGAATATCGTGAAAAAGTAATTTTTTTAAATAAATAAATAAATATATATATATATATATATTCCTTAAACACACTGTAGTAAGAATGCTCTTTTGCTTGTTGTTTCGGCCTTTCCCCTCCTGAAGCTTTTGTTTATTTACTTCCCACAGTTTAATTAAATATCTTGTTTTATTTTAAATCTGGTGTCACTGAGCGTTTTGTGTCTGGCCTGGGACCTGGAGATGGTAGTTCTTTTATTCTCTCCCCATTATTATTGTTACACTCCTTTTCCTAACCCTAGACTTTAAGGGGGGTATGTAACAGTACTGACATCATGCAAACTGCCACTCTAACAAAGATTACTCCCAGTTTGCTATAGCTGTTGCTGACTGTAAGTGCACACACACACATTCTTAATTCACATTTTGTTGGCTTTACTTACCGAGGGTCCCTGAGGGCCAGGCAAACCAGTGTCTCCTTTGTCTCCTTTCAGACCATTCACACCCTGTGGACACATTATCAAGACATGACTTAAACAGTATCAAGCATTGCACGTTATGTGAAATACCACAAGCATCAACGAATTACATTTTGAGATCATTTTACCTGTAATCCAGGAAGACCCATTGATCCCTTTTCTCCTGATATTCCAGGGATTCCCATGTCCCCCTTTGAACCTTTGTGACCCTGAGAACATGTGAATTATACTAATTGTGACATAGGATTAAATAACAATTTAAAGTGTGGTTAGATATGGGTCACACAACAGACAATAGAAGCTAGACAATTAGAACATTTTAGTCCTTTTACCCTTTCACCATCCAGGCCAGGAAGTCCAGGAACACCCTGATCACCCTGTGAAAAGCAAAAACACTTATTTATAGGTTGAAATGAACTGCAATCACATTAGGATCTTCGACTTCACAAAGTTTGCAGACGCAAACACATAAAATGCTAGACTCTCACATAAGACCCTCATTTAATTCCCCATAATGGCCACATTGTTAATATATTAAGTTGTTACCTTCATCCCCTTTGGTCCAACTGGTCCAGGAGGCCCAGGGGGACCCTAAGTCATAAAAATAAATAAAAGAAGAACATTAAAAAAATTATAATGTGAAGATAAATGCACCAAATATTTATTTGTTTGTTTTGTAAAGATGCACAAAATGAATGACAAATTACACTTGCAGCACACAAGTGACACATTTCTCACACATTTGTTGTTATATACAAAACATGACACTTGTGACGTGTCATTTCTTACTTCTGTGATAACAAACATAGGTTAAATTGGACAGGTCTAATCTGAGCACTCTGAATATAGAGCTGAGAAAGAGCCTAGCCCTAGACAGACAGAACAACATTCGCACACTTTGATCCTTGTTATTAAATTAAGTCTTTATCTCAAGTCCGATAAAACAAATGTTAACAAATATTGGCACAGCAACACATAGTGTTTAATCAATAAGGCACCTGTAAGAGAATTAGCAGAATTATGGGAGACACATTTATGGAAGTATTGAATTCATGCTGATCAAGATACAACACATATATAACACATAGACAAAACAGAGGTGAATTACCGTAACTGTAATAGTAGTTATCTTCTGTAGTCAGTCAGGAAGGAGGGAAGGTAAAAGATAAGATTACAGTTATGCATCAGACCAACCTGTGTGTTATGCTTTCTGTCTGTGCCCATTATTTTTCAGGCCCCACATAAAACACTACTGTAGAACGTTATCCATTATTCATTGTTGGGTGTGTATTTTAATTATTTAAAAGTTAATTCAGTGTGAACAGTCAGACTGAAGTTCATGCAATTTTATGTCAATCCTTACTTTCAGTCATAATTCTTCTCAATTACTTGACCAGATATTAGGAATTGAGCACTTTGGCTTGTGATATGAAAGCTGTCTTAACGTGCGCAGCTCATTACAGGTTAGAAATATGATTTCCAATGAAAGATAATAAATATGACATGATTCCACTAACCTGAAGAGCCTCTTGGATGTTTCCATTGTAGTCTATAATTTCAGTTGTACCCTGGTCACCTTTCTCCCCAGGTGGCCCCTGAACAAAAACAATATATTCATTAAGTGGTTAAATATAAATTCCTAATTTATAAATTTACTCAAGTAAAAGTACAAATATATGTATATTTCGCTGCCAAACAATAAGATGCATTTGTAGATTTGCTTTCAATTTACTGTAGGTTCATCCAATGCTATTTATGTTCTCCATGTTCTTAAATTTCCCGTTACGACTCCGAGTGAGAAACTGCTTCAAACAATTCAGTGCATGCAGGGAACTGAACAAATAATTCAAACTGATTTGCCAACCAATTTAAACTGTTTTGCCTATTGTTTGATCAAGGCTTTGAACAAAATCGTCAGTGTAGTGTCAGTGTATCTTGTTACTGTCTGCTTATTTACCAGCTGTTTCACAACATTAGAAGAATCAGAATGAGTTTTATGCCCTGGATTTGTGAACAATCAATAAATCCTGAAGTGCAACCTTAAACCAATTACATCAGCAAAAAAAAAAATGTTTCATACACCACAGCAATGAAATGCTGTAAGAATAAAGCTAATGTACAGACCAGTGTTACATTTGCTAGTCAGAGTTGTCTAAAAATCATTTTAGACTTTACTCACTTGTGATCCTGTTGGGCCTACATCACCATTGTCTCCTGAATCCCCCTGTAATGGACCAATATTATATTTAAGTATTTTGAGAAAGTATAATATTTGCTGTTTGTTATATTAATATGTAACACATTTGATTTGCTTTAATACTTTAGCTTTACATATTAATTGTTTTAACTTTCAAATGCACGTGGGTTACAAAAGAATAAAGACTAACCTTTGAACCTTTCAGGCCTGGTGCTCCTGGTTCCCCCTGCTCTCCCTTATAATTATTTGAAAACAGTTAAAGACTTATCATCAACACATTCAGAGGCAACATGATAAAATATCAGTTGTGTGTGTCGTCAGATTAATTATGGTCCATGTTACTGGTTGAGCAATAACATGATTAAATACTGGTGCATAAACACATAAATGTATTTTTTTCTCAAAGCCCCCCTTGAGAATTACAGAGGTGGTAATATGGTTTACACCATATAACATTTTAAGACTTAGTTTTCTTGAGGTAATAATCAGAGATTGTTTATTTGACCTTTGGAAGACAGTCTGTCAATTAATGGCTTTTATCTGACGGCTGGAGATTCATTATGTCTCATGTGTCTTTTGTTTATTTAGACTGGGTAAAGAACTCCTGCAGAAATTACCCACAGCATAAACAGCTAATTGACTGTTCGCAGGGAGCTTGATTGACAGGCGATCTGACCAATCAGAACACGGATATTATGTGGTGCCGCTGCTATCCGCAATCTTGACCGACATCTACGGCCAGTCTCCATAGAAATCCATGTTAAAACGGGGTAAAAAAGATTGATTGAATTGAAACTTTTTCAATAACTAAATATAAAAGTTTGCGGAGGGTTAAGCTGTGCTGTTGTTGGCTGCCACAGTAATGGCAAGAAGCTAAGGAATTCCTTTAAAGTACTTGTTTTGCATACCAGAAATCGTCTCTAGGTTACGTATGTAACCATGGTTCCCCGAGGGAACGAGACGCTGCGTCTCTTTGCCATACTCCCTGCATCCCTGCAGGCGCTACTTCATCGAAGCTGGTTTGCGCCCGGCCGGATGTGCCTTTATGCTTTCTGGTGCTTACGTCACCCTGCTCGTGACGTCTCGCTGCTCCATTGGACGGATTTGACACGTGCTTCAGAACGCGGTCACGCAAGGGCGTTCCCAAAGCGACTCGACGCAGTTCGAGTTCCTGAAGGGGAACTGTCATTGTCTGGCATTGTATGCATGGCTTGCAGCACTTAAGTTAAAATACTGAGTGTGAAATAATAATATAATGTTAAAATGTGTGCTCTTATCATTCTGTGGACAAAAACCCGTGAACTTCGCCTCGATCGGGAGCTCTATATGCACATGTGCACTCATCTGTTTTCAATGCAGCTAACCTCGGGTCGCTTCATGTCATCTTCCCTCTCATTAAACTATGACAGGTGCTTTACTGCAAAAAGACGGTCACTGTGACACTCTAAAGTGATGAAACTATGGCGCCATGTGCTTTTTTAAACCATTTTCATAGGTTTCACGTTATATTGTGGGGAAGTCGTGGCCTAATGGTTAGAGAGTCGGACTCGTAACCGGAGGGGATTGTAGGTGGGGGGAGTGAATGTACAGCACTATCGCCCACCTTCAATACCACGACTGAGGTGCCCTTGAGCAAGGCACCGAACCCCCAACTGATCCCTGGGCGCCGCAGCAAAAATGGATGCCTACTGCTCCGGGTGTGTGTTCACAGTGTGTGTGTGTTCACTGCTGTGTGTGTGCACTTTGGATGGCTTAAATGCAGAGCACTAATTCCAAGTATGGGTCACCATCCTAGGTGTATATGACTTTCTTCTTTCAGACGAATCCAGTCTGAGTTATATTAAAAATTGTCTTTGATCTTTCAAGCTGTTTAATGCCACTCAGCGGGTGTTGCATTGCTTCAGTCCAAAAGAACTTAAATAAAAATCGCCCATCCATAAAAAAAAGTGTCTCACACGGCTCCGGGGGGTGAACAAAGGCCTTCTGTAGCGAATCGATGCGTTTTTGTAAGAAAAATATCCATATTCAAAAAGTAATAATCACTTTAATCTAGCTTGCGCCAACAGTTGTACACAGAAGCAGTTCCGGGAGCATGACGTATGAGGTCAGCATTGCGCATGCACCAGTGAGTCTCGTAAAAAAACAAAGTTTGTTTACTGGATCAAAGGAAGCAGAGTTTCCTTACTTTAGCAAAGGAAAACCAGTCTCCTCTTGGCTTATATCGAAATCCTCTGACATTCTTCTTTACAAATCCTCGTTTTGTACTTCTAATTCTTGACAGTTGTTTTGTTTTGATCTCTCCGCTGCGTTTCCGTGTGCGTCACTTCTGAGCAGCGCATGCACAAAGCCGACCTCATACGTCATTACCCCGGAACTACTCAGCATAAACTTCTGGAAAGATTCATTTGGTTGTTTTCCCTTTAATTATCCCCCCCATCATGATTTTGATCATCTAGAGTACTGCTTCAAAAGTACTACTTTGTGTTCTCAGCCCATGGGGGGGATTTAGGGTGTACTAACCTCCTTTCACATGATATTCCTTTTTTAGACGATACACGACACCCCGGTCAGGCAACGGTACAGGAGGATACCCCCTTCAGAGTATGAGGTAGTGAAAGCACATATTAACCAACTGCTGGAGTCACAGGTGATCAGAGAGAGCTGCAGTCCATACGCCTCTCCCATTGTCCTGGTTAAAAAGAAGGACTGTAGTCTACGCATGTGTGTAGACTACCGTCAACTAAATTCTAAAACCAGGAAGTATGCCTTCCCTTTGCCTCGTATTGAAGAGTCCCTGGATGCTCTGACAGGGGCCCGCTGGTTCTCCACAATGGATCTGGCCAGCGGGTATAACCAGGTCCCTTTCACAGAGGCTGACCGACCCAAAACTGCTTTTTGTACTCCATTTGGCCTATTTGAGTGGAACAGAATGCCGTTTGGTCTCTGCAACGCTCCCATCACTTTCCAGCGTCTGATGGAGAGGTTGTTTGGTGACCAACAATGTCAGTCCTTGTTGTTGTATCTGGATGACATTGTGGTGTTCTCTTCCTCCGTGGCCCAACATTTAGAAAGGCTGGAAGTGGTCTTGTGTCGATTAGGGATTGAGGGACTTAAAGCCAAGTTAGAGAAGTGTGCATTCTTTCAACGCGAGGTAAAGTATTAAGGACATATCGTGTCACCTCAAGGTGTTGCTACAGACCAAAGCAAGGTTGAAGTAGTGGCCCAGTGGCATACTCCAACTAGCGTTTCGGATTTGGCTCATTTCTAGGCTTACCGCCATTTTGTGGAGGGGTTTGCCAAGTTGGCAGCCCCTCTGCATAAACGGGTGGCTGAACTGGCAGGAGGCAAGTTAAAGAAATGTAGGGGACAGAGTTTTGGTGGTGCCTGGACGGAACATTGTCAGAGTAGTTTCAAGGCATTAAAGAGTAAACTTACCTCTGCTCCTGTTCTCGCTTACGCTGACTTCTCCTCACCTTTCATTCTAGATGTCGACGCTAGCTATAGTGGCTTAGGGGCCGTTCTTTCCCAAGAACAATGAGGAAAGGTGCGGCCTATTGCCTATGCAAGTCGCCATCTTAGGGCCACTGAGCGCAATATGTCCAATTATAGTTCTATGAAGTTAGAGTTCTTGGTGCTCAAGTGGGCCGTGACTGAGAAGTTTCGGGAATATTTGCTAGGGCACAAATGGGTAGTCTTCACTGATAACAACCCCCTTAGTCATCTTGCGCCAGCAAAGCTTGGGGCTACTGAACAGCGTTGGGCAGCACAACTTGCTGCTTTTGATTTTGAGATAAAGTATAGGTCAGGGAAAAGTAACCGAAACGCAGATGCCCTGTCGAGGCGGTACCCACCTGATGTCTGCAGTCCTTCATGCTGTGCAGCAAGTGGGAGGTGTAGATGTGGTTTCTCAAGCCACTCAAGCAATTATTTCTGTTCTGCCTAGCCATTGTGCTGCCGATTTGAGTTCTCTGCAGTAGGCAGACCCAGTTATTAGGGAGGATCTGCCCTTTTGGAAATGAAAAGTGTTCCCTAGCGTAGAAGAACGTAGAGTGTTGTCTAAGTCCAGTTTAATTTTGCTCCATCAGTGGGATCGTTTTGTGGAAAGAGCCGGTGTGTTATACAGACGGGTGTGTCGTCCTGATGGGGAGGAGATTTATCAGTTGATTTTGCCCACCATCTTGAAAGCTGAGGTTCTGACACAGCTTCATCAGGAGCATGGACACCAGTGTATCGAGCGAACCACTGAGTTATTATGGAAACGATGCTATTGGCCGGGTATGTGTTCTGAAGTGGCCCGTTGGTGCCAGGAGTGTGAAAAGTGTCAGTCTGCTAAAGATGTTCAGCATGTTGCTAAAGATGTTCAGCATGTTGCCCGTAGTTTCATGGGCCATCTGTTGGCTTCAAGGCCAAATTAGATTTTAGCTATTGATTTTACTATGCTTGAACCTTCTCGTTCAGGCATTGAAAATATTTTAGTAATGACTGATGTTTTTACTAAATACACCCTGGCTGTCCCTACACGGGAACAACGTGCCGAGACTGTGGCCCAGGTTCTTGTTGTGGAGTGGTTCTATAAGTTTGAGGTTCCTGGTCGGATTCATTCTGACCAGGGCCACAACTTTGAATCCTCCCTTATCCAGCAGCTCTGTCGCATCGTACTGGCTCTGCTTTGGTGTTGCGGTTGTCTGCATTATCCAGTTTCTGTTAGTGTCAACCTTTGCTTCTATACTGTTCAGTGCTCACAGGGCAGAGGCCCTGTCAATTTAATGCGGCTGACTGCTGCAGTGTCCGGTATGTATAAATGAAACATGTTTAAGGGTGTCAGGCTTCATATATTTGAATTACCCTTATTTAATGACGTTATCGTCTCTTTTTTTTAGTAATATGTTGGAGGGGTCCTGCTGCAGTGCATGTGGTTTAGTCTGAACATCAGTACCCAGAAATAAGACAAAATGAAAATGACATCGAAGCTTTTCTGAAGACGTTCGGTTCTTTTCAAAGATACATTCATGTTAAAACATCGGCGCCGCATTTTAATTTTGAAACGCGCATTGCTCAGTTTATTCAACAAAGTATAAGCCTTTTGGAAAATCTATTTACTCAATGTATGGTAAACACTGGACACTGTTATAAGTCAAATGGCCAAGTGATAACAAAAATAAGAGTTCACACATATTACACAGCCCGCTGCTCATAACTGCTTATTGTGCACTGGCCACAAGCGATGACATCGTGGATGCTATTGTCGGACCTACACACACATTTCATGAGGAAATTAACGTTCACGTTATAATCAGCCCAGAAGTTTCATCTGAACTGCATGTGTTTCTACTTTCACATGCAAATGACTTGCTGCACTTATGAATATGATAACTTTATGGCCATAGGCGGAGCGTATGTAAGGCTTAGCCTTAGTGGCCAAAAATGCCCCTGCACAAACAAATAAAATGTATTAGGACTGTTGCTAACAAAATTAAAATGAATAGAAAGTGTCGACTGCGGCATTAAATTAAAATCTGCTCATGTTGCACCATATTTCATTTTAGCCATTTATACAGTGTTGCGCATTATAACTAATCACACACGATTCTGCTGAGCTTAGGAATGCAATGGCCAGTCAGAGGCGTTCAGGTGAGTCATTGCGGAAACTCATCAGTTTTGAGTGCGCGTGCGTTCACTGACTGAATTCTGGACATGCAGAGGTATGTACAATGTAAGTAAGAGATTAATTTCACAGTGTAGACAGCTTAAAGGAACACTCCACCTATTGAAAATAGGCAAATTTTTCAACTCCCCTAGAGTTAAATAGTTGAGTTTTACCGTTTTCGAATCCATTCAGCCGATCTCCGGGTCTGGCGGTAGCACTTTTAGCTGTAGCTTAGCATAGATCATTGAATCTGATTAGACCATTAGCATCTCGCTCAAAAATGACCAAAGAGTTTTGATATTTTTCCTATTTAAAACCGTTATCGTTAAACTATATTTACTATAGTAAAAACATGGTACATTTTCTATAGCTGATGGCTCATTTGATGAACGCAGTAACGTTATTTCCACATTGTTTTGCCGTTATTTTCTCATAGAAATACTTTGGAAGCATGTCACTTGATTTCTTTATTGTAGTAAAAAGATAAATTCTAGTTGAAACGCTGTTTATAAATATTACATTGTAAACGTGTTAACTTGTGATTTGCATTCACTAGCTGGTATTTTATTTGATTATACCATTATAGCCTAAATTGTATTCTGTATTCGAAAAGCTGCATCTAAATGTTATAATGTTACTTTGTAAACGTGTTACCTTGTAACTATTGCGTTCCCTAGCCGATTAATTCTAATTATAAAGTTATTTTCTGCTTGTGAATATATTTGCAGTCGATATGTAGGCTAAATATAGACCGTAAATGTTCACACGGTTAATCAGCATTAGAAAATAAAATAAGCAAAAAAAAATATCACAGCAGCTTGAGACAGCTTCGAACCCATATAAAATAGTTCATTTTTGTATACGACAGGTGCAATCACGTTGAGCTATCCAACCACACTAATACACTTCTATTTGTACACAAGCTTCTTTTTATGCTGTGACTTAACACTGTTTTCTCGTCAAAATACTGCTTATAAATTATGTAAACCATTAAGCTAAATGATCATGTTTTGATATACAATTAGAAAAAAAATACACATTGTGGAAAGTAACAAAATTAACGCAGCAAAATGTTATTGCATATAAGGATGCACCATAGCCTACAGTAAGCTGTGATAGCGGTTCACTGCCTTACATATTAGCATTTAGAATGTAGTATTTTACAATTCAAGGGGTCCAACTATATTTTAAAAATGCATTAAAATGTTTTTAAAGGCAATCAATCTACTAGTGTGAGTATCTAAAGCGACACAGAGGTTATGGGTGATTTTTATTCACTACAATCAAATAAAGAAGTCAAATGACAGTTTCCAAAGTATTTCTACGAGAAAATCATGGCAAAACAATGTGGAAATAGCATTACTGCGTTCATCAAATGAGACATCAGCTATAGTTTCTGAAGAAAATGTACCATGTTTTTACTATAGTAAATATAGTTTAACGATAGCGTTTGTAATTAAACTATAGTAGCCACAAATTTACATTGTCTGAGAGTCTATGAAATGTACTTTAATATCATAAACCATAAAATGTTGTCAGCTTTTTACTACGGTTAATTTTCATAATAGGTAAACACAGGTCACAAGTTAACTGACAGGATAAAAGGACCCAGAAGCAAAGACAAGTCAAACAGAGGATTTATTGTCTACAAAAACAAACTTAGGCAGTCTGCCGTTCACTGGCCGTATTCGGCGGTCGCATGACTGGACGTTAACACAGGAGCACTGGAACATAAGGGTTGACTTGACTTGAGAGTTCGGGGCACCACCCGGGGCTGCAGGTCGAGGAGCGACTACCTCTTAGACTGTACGGACCGGAGGACAGCATCCGGAGGAGAGCGAACTGCTGGCAGCGGGTAGCTGGGAGACTGGGCAGAAATCCAGGTAAGTCATACGACAGGACTCGACTAGACAGTGCCCGCTACCCAGTTAATTTGGGGATTATGCCGCGTTAACCAGGGGTGTCCTAAGACGATAGGCGCTAAGGGGAAAAAAAATGAAATGGTCTCTTGGTGATTGGCAGAAACGGTGAGACTCACCGGGATGTTGGCTCGAAGGATCTTGGAGAGGATGTGACCATCCAGGGCATAGATGGTGGGAGGGTCTCTTAGCACTTGAAGAGGAATGCCATGATTGATAGCCCAGTCCTCATCCATGAAGTTCCCCTCTGCCCCTGAATCAACAAGGGCCGCACAGGGAAAAGAGGAGCCCCCGCAACGTAGGCAGGCCTCGAGGAAGGTACCCTAGTACCCTAGTGTCAGTCTGCTAAAGATGTTCAGCATGTTGCCCGTAGTTTCATGGGCCATCTGTTGGCTTCAAGGCCAAATTAGATTTTAGCTATTGATTTTACTATGCTTGAACCTTCTCGTTCAGGCATTGAAAATATTTTAGTAATGACTGATGTTTTTACTAAATACACCCTGGCTGTCCCTACACGGGAACAACGTGCCGAGACTGTGGCCCAGGTTCTTGTTGTGGAGTGGTTCTATAAGTTTGAGGTTCCTGGTCGGATTCATTCTGACCAGGGCCACAACTTTGAATCCTCCCTTATCCAGCAGCTCTGTCGCATCGTACTGGCTCTGCTTTGGTGTTGCGGTTGTCTGCATTATCCAGTTTCTGTTAGTGTCAACCTTTGCTTCTATACTGTTCAGTGCTCACAGGGCAGAGGCCCTGTCAATTTAATGCGGCTGACTGCTGCAGTGTCCGGTATGTATAAATGAAACATGTTTAAGGGTGTCAGGCTTCATATATTTGAATTACCCTTATTTAATGACGTTATCGTCTCTTTTTTTTAGTAATATGTTGGAGGGGTCCTGCTGCAGTGCATGTGGTTTAGTCTGAACATCAGTACCCAGAAATAAGACAAAATTAAAATGACATCGAAGCTTTTCTGAAGACGGTCGGTTCTTTTCAAAGATACATTCATGTTAAAACATTGGCGCCGCATTTTAATTTAAAATTTTTAATTTTAAAATTTACCCGCTGCCGAGTCCTATGAGATGGGGAAGAGGTAGCTCTCTCTTTTACTGGACACCTTGCGGCAAAATGCCCCAGAGCACCACAATACATGCAGAGACCCCCCGTAATGCAGCGCTGACGCTCCGCAGCAGAGATATGGAAACCCCCTAGCTGCATGGGCTCGGGTTCAGATGTGGCCACTACCATAGGTGGAACGGCAGGTGAAACCACCCGTTGCTCAGGAACGGAGATGCGGGCTCGGTGGCGCGTCTTAAAGCGCTTGTCGATCCGGATGGTCAGTTCAACCAGCTGGTCCAAGCGGGATCTCCCCAGAGAGACCCTCCAGAAAGCGGGCAGTGAGGGCTGGCTCGTTACACTCACAGGTGGCCGCTAGGGTGCGGAACTTGATTGCATAATCGGCAGCAGACCGCCTACCCTGGCGAAGTGTGGCTTGTTGTCAAGATGCCTCGAGGCCATAAACGGAGCGGTCAAACACCTTTATCATCTCCTCCTTAAACGAAGAGAATCACTCGCAGTAGTCTGCCTCCGACTCCCACACTGCCATTCCCCAGTCACGAGCCTGCCCAGTCAGGAGAGAGAGTAAAAAAAGCTACCCTTGAGCGATCATCGGCATTAGTAGGTTGGAGGGAAAAGTCCACCTCACACTGCGTCAAAAAGGTTCGGCACTCTGTGGGCTGTCCAGAATAGCAAGGAGGATTGTTAATGCGTTGTTCAGGAGGATTACGTGGCTGAGGCATGGCCGGCTGCTCAGGATGCAGGCTCTGCAGCCGATTGGTTAAATCCTCACCTGGGCTGACAGGCTATCCACGGCAAACCTGGCGGCGGCGAGTTCCTCCTCGTGTTGGCCCAGCATTGCGCCCTGCAATTCCACTGCTGATCGAATTGGAGTCTCCATCGCTGGGTCCATCTGTGGCCAGACTATTCCGTCAGGATAAAAGGACCCGGAAGCAAAGACAAGTCAAACAGAGGATTTATTGTCCACAAAAACAAACTTAGGCAGTCTGCCATTCACTGGCTGTATTTGGCGGTTGCAGAACTGGACTTTAACACAGGAGCACTGGAACATAAGGGTTGACTTGACTTGAGAGTTCGGGGCACCACCCCGAGCTGCAGGTCAAGGAGTGACTACCTCTTAGACTGTACAGACCAGAGGACAGCGTCCGGAGGAGAGCGAACTGCTGGCAGAGGGTAGCTGGAAAACTGGGCAGAAATCCAGGTAAGTCACACGACAGGACTTGACTAGACAGTGCAGAACTGGACTCGACTGGATCTCACAAATGACGGAAAAGAGAGCCAAGATACTGACATGAAAGCACAATAATCTGGCAAAGAGCCTTGTCACATGCAGAGAGAAATAGAGAGGTAAATCAGCGTAAAGAGGGAACAGATGCGGTCCCAATCAGCGCAAGTGCTGATTGTAATCACGAACAGCTGAGTCTAGGATAGCAAATAGAGAAATAGAGAAGAAAAAGAAAACTAGAGGCAAACCCGACTTATGACATTAACACCGTCACATTTCCTTGATTCAACCAGCTGTACAACGTGACACCGAGAGCAGAATCCTGTCTTCAATCCAGAAATCTGTGGCTAAACCAGTGCTGTTCGGCAGCTCAGTGTGTTCATTACTGGCGTCTCACGGTGCAGCATCTTTTAGCGCGTGTTCGAAACCCACACCAACACAGACTTTTTTGTTTATTTTCCGTTCTTAAGTCGCTACGGGCGATCATACCAATAATTTGTAATCTTTACAAGAATATCAAAATCATGTAATGAGCAAGTGTGCATTTATTAGACAGCTTAATATCACGTCAGTGATATGTCATCTGGAGTGGAGACCTGAACCAGGAAGTTGGTCACCAGATAACATGGTTAAACCGTTACACCGGCATCAATTCTTGTAGGGTAAAACGTAATTACGCTTTCGAAACGGTCTGTTTTGCCCTGCCATCATTAGCTGAAGCTGTGTGTAAACAAGAAGCGGCTGCAGAGTGTGAGTCTGTGAGATGCTCCGTCTCTCAAGGCTGATTTATACTCGACGCGTCCGCAAGTTCGCTTGGGTGGCACGGCAAATATGACTTCATTCCCTTTCAGTGTGCGCAAACTCATTTCACATGGCGGTGTGCACTGCATTTTTTTTTACTTTCTGTGCAGCTCCGCATCCGAAGATGCACGAGTTCAGGGCGATTCTAGCCGAACATGCACGTCTGTGCCGGCGTTTGTGTGAAACAGAAGCAGTTTAATGTGATGTTCAAACTCCATCAGGTGCTTTTTGATGCTTTGACGGAAAACAATGCATAGTTTGTCCAAGGCTTTTTATTTGAAGTAAGTTTTATTTTTATTGTATAAAAATAGAATTAGAATTCATTTAGATATCATTTATACACTATTTGCTTAAAGTTGTCTTGTGTTTGATGCGAAATGAACCCAAAAGCTTTTTTTTTTTAAATTTGAATCCGTTTGTAAGAAATGATTAATTCATCAACTCAAAGCGACCTTCCAACACAAATGACTTCTTCTCACCAGTGATTCCCGATGGTTTTAGAGCCCAATTACTCGTCGCCCGATCGGCCCTGTCCCAAATGGCACCCTAAACCTGCACTTTCGTGACGTAATGCCGCTAGAAGTAAAGTCCCAGTGCGGTTTTATTTTTATTGTATAAAAATAGAATTAGAATTCATTTAGATACTGATTATACACTATTTGCTTAAAATTGTCTTGTGTTTGATGCTAAATAAAGGCAATAGTTTAAGATTGTTTTAAGTTTGTACATAAAGAAATTATTAATTCATCAACTCATTCATCACTCGAGAAGACTTGTACCGGCCATAGACTGTAAAAAAAGATGGATGACGTGTCTTCTATTCCTTCCACAGTAGAAAAGTGAAGCCAAAACTTCTCAGTATGGCCACTGCCATCTTGAGTAAATGACGTCATTTACTTCCGAGTCTGTGCAGTATAGATTCGTTTGGAGCCAGAGTCTGCGCAGTAGTGTCGTGAGGTGGAGCCGCGGTATCAAACTCTGCCCAAACTCCCGCAGACCCAATCAACTACAACGACACGCCCCGTTTTTATAGCATCAAATTACTAGCTAAAATCATACTTATCACAAAAACAAACAATTTAACATATATCAGCGTGATTTAACATATATCAGCGTGATACCTTAAATTACCAAAATCATCTTTCGGAAAAATGTATTGGAAGTGTAATTAATTTTTTTATTTTGACTCAAGTCCCATTCGTTTTCATGGAGAGGGCGGGGTTTATGACCTGTACTGCAGCCAGCCACCAGGGGGCGATCAAAGAACCCGCAGCTTCACTTTTCAGGACGTGTGAGGCACACCCGGTACCGGCAAATTACTTCTCACCGGTGATTCCCGATGGTTTTAGAAGAAAATTACTCCTCATCACCCCCTGTCTTTTCAAAGAATAGTACAACGGCGAATGCGACAAGTATAAAAGTTTGGGAAGGTGCGCGCGCAGTCAGCGGAGGCTTGCGGAGCGCAGCCAGGCGAAAGTATAAATCACGCAGCCCAGAGAGAGATTCTCCGGCGTTCCACAACAATGCTTAGCTGCCCGCAGATGCGCCTGCCTATAAATTGGCCTAATTTGCAGCACAATCGGCCGATGCCGATTAATTAAAAAATGCCAAAAATTGGCAGATTAATCAGCCGGCCGATCAATAGGTCGACCACTAATCCAGTGTGTGATTTAAGTTTTCCCTTAATTTTTTTTTAAAAGTGTATACATAGCTGTGCGGCATACTGGACATTATCTGCTCATTGTGACATTGAGACTTTTCTCAACATTAATGACTTTTCTCTTCCTCAGACGACCACTGCACCTATTTACTGCTCATCTTACCTTGTGTCCTGCTGGACCTGTCTCACCACGTTCACCCTTGCCAGGCGGTCCTTGTTCTCCTCTCTCTCCCTACAAAATATTTTATTTATTTATTTATTAATTATTTTTACAGTGATGTTTTTTTTGACCAGCTAAAACCAGCTTAAAAGGTACACATTTTGATATTACAAAAGTGATTTAGATCAGTGGTTCTCAACCAGGAGACCATGGTACACTGTAAAATTCCAGGTTATCCTCAATAAGTGTTAAAATTATTTACATATAGTTATATTAAAAATCTTAATTAACATAATAATAATAATAATATTATTATTATTATTAATAATCCATATAATCCATAAATAATCCATAATATTTATGATTTTGTATATTTTTATTACAGTAGAAGTACCAGAAGTACATTTTTGACCAGCTAAAACCAGCTTAAAAGGTACACATTTTGATATTACAAAAGTGATTTAGATCAGTGGTTCTCAACCAGGAGACCATGGTACACTGTAAAATTCCAGGTTATCCTCAATAAGTGTTAAAATTATTTACATATAGTAATATTAAAAATCTTAATTAACATAATAATAATAATATTATTATTATTATTAATAATCCATATAATCCATAAATAATCCATAATATTTATGATTTTGTATATTTTTATTACAGTAGAAGTACCAGAAGTACATGTCAGCTTAGATGGAAAGGCCTTCAAATATTGTCTTGGACAAAGGGGACTTTGAAGTCAAAGCTGAGATTCACTGACTTAAACCACTCGTCAATCAGTACTGCATTATTCATAAAACACACATAAACCGTATATTTTCACAATCGTGTGTTTATTGTCTTCATGTTTTTTTCTGCTTTTTATTCAGCTCAGCTACAGCTATAGCCGGATGCTTTTGTCCATATTAGGGTTTCCTGCACGTCATAAGTCATTCCTTCTATGAGTCTGTTTTGGACTTTCTGCAGGAGAGCGCCCTCTGGCTCGAGTATGAATTAAACATACACTGCATCCAGATATTCACTTCTCATTTTGGATACGAATAAAACGTCAGGTCATGCATAGACTATCGATACTGTCTCTTTGAATTTAAATCTAGAAACCTCTATGTGAACACACCTGCCCGAATAAAGTGCGGGGGACGAAATTACATTTCTTTAAAATTAAATATTAAAAATGCAGCTAACGTTCTACACACAGCAATATAAACAAAGGTGCCTGTTCTCTTTCGTTCTTGCTGTTTGATTGGGAAAAGTTTAAAGGGCGTCGATGGGTCTTGTCTTCATGTTATCTGACTAAAAAACTATTACTTTGACCTTTTTTTGTTACAGTATTTATTTAAAAATGTAGAGTGCCTTAAAAATAATCATGACAACCCTGTGACAGGCTTTTTCTCATCCTCCGATTTATAGGCTACTTATCAATCCTGTTTTTATCATCATTATAATTTAAACAATGAATAAATTCAGAACAGGATTATAATACAATTCTATTTTAAATAAGACAGAAATATTTTTTCTACAACAACAACAGTAGCCTAGTGTTTACAACAGCAAAACCACCATACCCTGTAAACTCAATAATAATAATAGGCCTAATTTAATTCCATT
>NW_015505847.1:276307-283265 GCF_001515645.1 Sinocyclocheilus grahami
GATTTATAGGCTACTTATCAATCCTGTTTTTATCATCATTATAATTTAAACAATGAATAAATTCAGAACAGGATTATAATACAATTCTATTTTAAATAAGACAGAAATATTTTTTCTACAACAACAACAGTAGCCTAGTGTTTACAACAGCAAAACCACCATACCCTGTAAACTCAATAATAATAATAGGCCTAATTTAATTCCATTAAATTAATTAAAATTTTCAGAGTGATTAAGAGGTGCAAAGAAATATTTATTTAACTTTTAAACTATAAAATGGTCTTTTCTGTTCTGTGTTTCTTTTTCAAAACTGCGTCACGGCATTTGCTGCTATCAATACAGAAGCATCCGTTTCGATACATGTCTCAGCAAGGAGCACAACCCGATTAAAAGCTGTGCTCCATGTGCCCCTTTTATACTTTGAGCACCTGCCCCTCCAAAGGTCTCTGCACGGTCCTGATGAACAATCATAATATAAAACATAAATATAATGGGTTTGCGTACATAGTAAGGCACAATTGTTGTTAATGTTGCTATTTATAAGCCTGAGGGATGAAACAAAGAGTTAAATTCAACAAGAAAAAGACGAAAATTAAGATTTAAGCTGGTTTTGCTTGTGGATGAAAGATTTTGAACATAAAATAAAGAAATTAACATATTGAAAAGACAACAATTTGGGGTTTTCATAATAAAATATAATATATTTAAGGATAAAACTGTGGGTCATATTAGTAGGGTTAAAAATATAAAAACTTTATATTTTTTGGTTGTACTTCAATCACAATAAAAGGGCAGCTGTTTCTTAAGACCACAAAATGAGCAAATTTCATCAACATCAAAACATTTACAGATAGATGAATTCTATCTAATAAACCTGTCGCTCGTATCTTTTATGTTGTTGCGCTTGTAACGTCATAGGTCACATGATAATGTCAACATGGCGAATGAAGTTCGGATCTCATTCATACTTAACGAGATTTGGCTGTAGAGTATGTACTTTTTTAGCGCTTGTTAAGTAAGTACTTACTGAAATTAAGTACCTACTCATTGAGTATGCGATTTCGAACGCAGTCATTGATTAGATCTTTTTTCATAGGTGCCTCACTGCATTGCCTCTTACATAAATCTTACTTATTTAATCAAATACTAATTTAATATGTACATTGGTTTAATAATCTAAGTAATGAAAAAGTCTGGTAAAAATAGTTTAAATTGAGCTTTTTTCTCAGTAGATTGCAGAGTAGTGCTCCCACACAAACTGAACAAACTTTTTGAGTCATTTGTTGTTTGTTAACCTTTCAGTCCTTAACAGAGCTACCACTGACACATCTGAATGAAACCACAAACAAAGACCACTATATTAAACTGTGATATATATCATCACTGGCTGTGTTACAAACACACCTTAGTTCCTGGCAGGCCTGGAAGCCCAGGTTCACCTTGAGGCCCAAAGAATCCAGGTTCACCCTGCGAACAGAAGCAACACATGGAACTGTCTGTCAATTACTAGGACTCAAGTCAAGTATCTAAATTAAAAATGTGGAATACTGTAGACAAAAAAACATTCCATAGCAGGTGTGTATATTTGTCATTAAAGATGACCAACATTAATATAAAATGCTGATGTAAAAGCATTCATGGTACTACACGAGAAGAGGAATGATGCAAAATATCTAGTGCTAAATAAAACACTGTATCTTTGTACTAGCATTGATATTTTCAACACGTTCTCACGCTCAACTCATTACTTATTGACGCTTGGTCAGGACAACTTGGCGTTATATTTGATGCACAGGGCACCCCTTTAGCGTTATTTTTCAACGTGCAGGGTCCTCCATGCAGGGTCCTCCTGCTTTAAATAAGGGACCCTTAGCCTTATATATTGCATATATGTTGGGGTGTGATTTTTCAATATAAACAGTCACAACAGTTTTATTTATATTACACTATTTACACATTTATGAGCACGTAACCCAACCCTTGACCCTAAACCTACCATTTGTCAATAAAACACAAGATATAACAGGCAGATACTGACTGTAGAGTCATAATTTATTTAAAAAGTATTAATATTCCAAGTCTTCCGAGGCAAAATGATTGATTTGTGATAGTGATGTGTCGTTCACGAATGAGTCTGCGCTGGACCTAAGAGCCGATTCTTTGTAGTGAACAAGAAGAGCCGATTCCTGTCGGGGAGAGCCGAATCTTCAGCTGGAGCCTTCTATTTTAGCCCAATTTACATTACATTACATTTACATTTAGTCATTTAGCAGACGCTTTTATCCAAAGCGACTTACAAATGAGGACAATGGAAGCAATCAAAATCAACAAAAGAGCAAAAAAAATGCAAGTGCTATAACAAGTCTCAGTTAGCTTAATGTAGTACACGTAGCAAGTTTTTTTTAAATTATATAATAAATAAAAAGAAAACAGATAGAATAGAAAAAGAATAGAGCAAGTTAGTGTTAGTTTTTTTAAAGAAAACAAGCAGTTAGTAAATTAATAGAGTGCAAGTCTAAACGTTTTTTTTTTAAAGAATAGAATTAGGATAGAGAGTGCTGGAGTTAGAGGGTCAAATAAAGATGGAAGAGATGTGTTTTTAGCCGATTCTTGAAGATGGCTAAGGATTCAGAAGCTCGGATTGAGTTGGGCAGGTCATTCCACCAGGAGGGAACATTTAATTAAAAAATCTGTTGAAGTGATTAGTGCTGGGACAATAAATCGATGCATCGCGATTCGTGGATCGATTCTGAGATTATCGGAATGCATCGTTGATTCTCTCTCGAATCGATTCTGAGCTTAGTTTTTAACAGCAGATGGCGATCTAGGTTCGTTTTTAACCACACACTCAAATGCTTACGAAGAAGAGCGCTTGTGCGTTCGGGTGAGTAATGTAAGGGGTTAAATGTACTTGCACATCGGCTTTTATGTTTCTAATGCTTTTATGATGCGAGATTAATGTAAACACAGCTCAATGTGAACATCCTTGTAATTCGCTTCAACCTTTTCGAACTTTATGAATTATTATTTTAGGTTCAAGTGGACTGTAAAAAGATGGACTAATGAAGGAGAGCAGGATTTACAAGCTTGTTTTGACCTCACTGATTGGAGCGTTTTTGAAGCTGCTGCCACCAATCTGGACGAAAATCTGGACGAACTCACAGAGACTGTAACATCTTATATCAGTTTCTGTGAAGATATGTGCATTCCTACCAGGACTCATTTAACCTACAACAATGACAAACCATGGTTCACTGCAAAACTCAGACAGCTCCGTCAGGCCAAAGAAGATGCTTACAGGAAGGGGGATAATGTCTTGTATAAGCAGGCTAAATACACACTGGAAAAGGAGATCAGAGTGGCAAAGAGGAATTATTCTGAAAAACTAAAGATTAAATTCTCTTCCAGTGACTCGTCGTTAATAAAGAAACTCCCATATGAGGGACGTGTTTTTCAGCAAAGCTCGTGTCTATGTATAAATTCTCATCTTCAAACATGACCGCTGGGAATTCACAGCTGTGGACGGAGCAGCACTCTGTTCCACGTGCTTTGCTGCTTTTACGAGAAAAAAAAAAGTCTCCACTTGTTTATTAGCAAATAGAACATAAGACAAATGAATTGTCAGAGTCACATGCTGAGGTAAAGAGAAATTGCTGCAGGAAGAGATGCTACCCCAAGGCCAGGTCAGAAAAACACCAGCAGGCTAATTCACCCCCGCGCTGTGCTAACAGTAAAACATGCTCTTTATTCCCCAAACAAAGACCTTTGTTTCCAGATTATTTTCCTCTAAATTAGGACAATCTCCCTGCATTTTCCTTAAAAACTGTGAGATTACACGGCATTTGTCTATCATGTTTCAAATCCACAATAATACCCCCACCCCAAAGAACCACATAAAATAAATGGTTATTTAAGAAGTAATACATAATTTGTTTGTTTTGTTGTGTTGTGTTGTGTTGTGTTGTGCTGTTGTGTTGTGTTGTGCTGTGCTGTGCTGTGCTGTGCTGTGTTGTGTTGTGTTGTGTTTTGGTTTGTTGTGTTGTGGTTGTGTTGTGTTTTGGTTTGTTGTGTTGTGTTGTGGTTTATTTTGTTTTGTTTTGTTGTGTTGTGGTTTGTTGCATTTTGTTTTGTCGTGTCGTGTCTTGTCTTGTCTTGTCTTGTCTTGTCTTGTTTTGTTTTGTTTTGTTGTGCTGTGGTTTATTTTGTTGTGTTGTGTTGTGTTGTGTTGTGGTTTGTCTTGTTTTGTTTTTGAAAGAAGTCGCGTATCCTTAAATGACAAGGCTGCATTTATTTAATAAAAAAACAACAACAAAAACAACAACAACAACTGTCTATTGTCATATACCTGCACACACAATTGTCAATTTATATATTTTTATTCCTTATTTACTTGTTCTATTTTTATTTTTATTATCTGTGTTTTTTGTTCTGTCACTGTCATTCTGTTACACTGTGGAGCTTCTGTCACGAAAACAAATTCCTCGTATGTGTAAACATACCTGGCAATAAAGCTCATTCTGATTCTGATTCTGATTCTGATTCTTCTTCTGAAGTGGTGCGTGTGTAAGGAACTGGAAGCAAGCAGAACACGACTATTTCTAAAGCACGCAGGTCCATCTGCTGTTAAAAATTAAGCTCAGAATCGATTCAAGAGAGAATCGCGATGCCTTCGGAAAATCTCAGAATCATTTCGCGATTTGCGATGCATCAATTTACTGTCCCAGCCCTAAAAGTGATTTTGTGTGGGAAGTGAAAGTGATCCCTTTGGGATAGCACAATAAAGCGAGGTTCACTTGCAGAATGCAAGCTTCTAGAGGGCACATAAGTCTGAAATAATGAATTGGGTGCAGAGCCAGTGGTGGTTTTGTAGGCAAACATCAATGACTTGAATTTTATGCGAGCAGTTATTGGTAGCCAGTGCAAATTTAGCAATTGTGAATGGTTTCTGTGTTGGTAAGCAATTTTTTATTCAGTGTTTTCATAAAAGCATGTTTCACAGTTTTCATTTTGTTACAGAAAAAAAATACACATTCGGCCAATCACATGGGAGGATAGACTAGGATCATACCATTATGTGAAAGAAGGAAGGGGGTACACGCTCCGAAGATAGCGAGTGTAGTGGTAAAGACCAGGTACACAGAGCGACTGAGAGAGAGATGGGAGAGCCGGATTTAATAATAATAATAATAATAATAATTCCTTACAGTTATGTAGCGCTTTTCTGGGTACTTAAAGCGCTTTACATAGAAAGGGGGAATCTCCTCAACCCCCACCAATGTGCAGCATCCACCTGGATGATGCGACGGCAGCCATAGTGTGCCAGAACACCCACCACACACCAGTGTAGCGTCTGCGTAGAATCATGCATGATCTTTGGGTTTTTATGGCTTAAGAGACCCTTTTAGCCTTTTGACATTTGCATATAATTTACAGTTCTTGTCAGAGACTTTACGTTGTATGGGGGTTTAAATTGCCAAATGGTTCCCCGCCATCAAGGAGATTCTAACCAGTTCCCTCCACTATCATCTCCCCCATCTGACTTCAAACACTGTCCAAAGAGCTGTAAATGACCCCGATGGGCCTGGCTGGCCAAGCAAACTAACACACACACACACACAAACACACACACACACACACATAAAGACCGTTATCAGTTATAGTTAGTCATAAATATTTCCCTTTTTATAGCTAAAAAAAAAACCTACACCAGCTTATTGGTGGAGAGGAGACAGAGTGATGAAGCCAATCAGAATATGACAAGTGCGTTGGTTAAAGGGGTCATATGATGCGATTTCAAGTTTTCCTTTCTCTTTGGAGTGTTACAAGCTGTTAGTGAATAGATAAGATCCCTAAAGTTGCAAAGACTAAAGTCTCAAACCCAAAGAGATATTCTTTATAAAAGTTAAGACTGGTCCCTAGCCTAGCCTAGCCTAGCCTAGCCTAGCCTAGCCTAGCCTAGCCTAGCCTAGCCTAGCCTAGCCTAGTCTCGTCTCGGTTCGGTTCCTGATCTTCGCCTGTTTTCCTGGATTTATCCCTTTAGTCTTGCCCCTTCTGATTCTGTTCGCCGTTCATTGACCTTCGCTCGCCCTAGGATTATTCTTGTGTCTTGCCCGCCATTTACCTGTTTGCCCTTGTTCGACCTTGCCTGTGTTTCTGACCTCTCTGCTTAATAAAGCTTTGCAAATGGATCCGCAAGTCTCACGTCTTGTCAGCCCCGTTACAGAATACTCGGCCACACAAGGATCCAGCAGCTTCTCATATGGACATTGGCCAGGTATGGACACTGCAAGGCTGTTGTTAGCCCTCGAGCAAGGCACCCGCTCGCTCGAGGACTACATTCAAGAGTATCTGGACATTGCCTATGACTCTGATTTACCGGACTATGTTTTGATAGATTTCTTCTGTACTGGCATTAATCAACCACTAAAATTTAAACTCATTCACGAGGGTCCACGTTCATCACTGAGTTGTTTTTTGGACTTTGCTTTGTTGACTGTTGGTTCTCTATTCACTGTGGGTATCGCAGAGGAACGCAACCCCACACTCACTCCTGTAATGGACCCCGCACTAGATTGCGTTCACAAAATGGCAGCGACAGATGAGCCTGATCACAAAATGGCGGACACAACAGCGCCCCTCAAGTCACAATTGATCTTCACGAGTCAAGTCAAGTCACCGTTGATCTTCACGAGTCAAGTCAAGTCACAGCTGATAGTTCTGAGTCTAGTCAAGTCACCGCTGATCTTCACGAGACAAATTACGTCACCGCTGGTCTTCACGAGTCAAATCAAGTCACCACTGATCTTCAGGAGTCAGGTCAAGTCACAGTTCATTATTATGAGTCTAGCCAAGTCACAACAGATCTTCCTGAGTCGAGTCTAGTCACAGTTGATCATCACGAGTCGAATCAAGTCACAGTTTATGATCATGAGTCTAGTCAAGTCACAGCTGATCATCA
>NW_015505847.1:284049-288895 GCF_001515645.1 Sinocyclocheilus grahami
GGCCAGGTATGGACACTGCAAGGCTGTTGTTAGCCCTCGAGCAAGGCACCCGCTCGCTCGAGGACTACATTCAAGAGTATCTGGACATTGCCTATGACTCTGATTTACCGGACTATGTTTTGATAGATTTCTTCTGTACTGGCATTAATCAACCACTAAAATTTAAACTCATTCACGAGGGTCCACGTTCATCACTGAGTTGTTTTTTGGACTTTGCTTTGTTGACTGTTGGTTCTCTATTCACTGTGGGTATCGCAGAGGAACGCAACCCCACACTCACTCCTGTAATGGACCCCGCACTAGATTGCGTTCACAAAATGGCAGCGACAGATGAGCCTGATCACAAAATGGCGGACACAACAGCGCCCCTCAAGTCACAATTGATCTTCACGAGTCAAGTCAAGTCACCGTTGATCTTCACGAGTCAAGTCAAGTCACAGCTGATAGTTCTGAGTCTAGTCAAGTCACCGCTGATCTTCACGAGTCAAATTACGTCACCGCTGGTCTTCACGAGTCAAATCAAGTCACCACTGATCTTCACGAGTCAGGTCAAGTCACAGTTCATTATTATGAGTCTAGCCAAGTCACAACAGATCTTCCTGAGTCGAGTCTAGTCACAGTTGATCATCACGAGTCGAATCAAGTCACAGTTTATGATCATGAGTCTAGTCAAGTCACAGCTGATCATCATGAGTCAAATCAAGTCACAGTTTGTGATCATGAATCTAGTCAAGTCACAGCTGACAGTCATGAGTCTAGTCAAGTCACAGTTGATCATCATGAGTCAAGTCAAGTTACAATTCATTATCATGAGTCAAGTCTAGTCACAGTTGATCGTCATGAGTCAAATCGAGTCACAGTTTATTATCATGAGTCTGGTCAAGTCACAGCTGATATTCATGAGCCTAGTCAAGTCACAACTGATATTCATGAGTCAAGTCAAGTCACAACTGATCTGTCAACCCCAATGTTCTGTCTGTGTTGTCTGTCTCTGCTTTTTCGTTATTACAGTCTCCGCCATGGTCTCCTGATCGGTGTGGTTCACCAGGGGGTTTCCTGTTCCTTCTGCTCCGCCGTGGTGGTCTACTGTCTGGCTCTGGTGGTTCTCTGCTCCGCCGTGGTGGCCTACTGTCTGGCTCTGGTGGTCCTCTGCTCTGCCGTGGTGGTCTGCTGTCTGGCTCTGGTGGTTCTCTGCTCCACCTGTAGGGCCGGCTCCGCCCTGGCTCTCCACTCCGCTGGTTCTGCCTCAGTTCCCGGTCTCTCCACTTCCAGGTGGACCTGGCCCTCCATCCCTCCCCCTGTTCCGCCTCCACTCCACCGCCCTCCGGAATCATAAAGTGTTTTGAGCGTCTGGAAGCCGCTCCTTGGGGGGGGGGGCTCTGTCACGAATCCGGTCCATGAACTTCCACCTGCTAGCTATCAGAGGTCACCCTTTCCAATTTCATTGACTCTCGCACGACACACTGTTGCACGTCACCCCACGTCTACATATCCCATCATTCATTGCACTGATTGCACACAGCTGGTTCACTGATTGCACAGCACTGATTGCACAGCTGTTTCATATCACTCACTCACTATTTAGCTCTCACTCTGATCCCTTCCCTCTGCTGAGTATTGTTTAGCGCATATCTCTTGATAGCTACACTACAGAGCCCTCGTTAGCCTCCTAGCCTCCTAGCCTAGTCTTGCCTTGCCTTGCCTTTTTTCTCGGTTCCTGATCTTCGCCTGTTTTCCTGGATTTGTCCCTTTAGTCTTGCCCCTTCTGATTCTGTTCGCCATTCATTGACCTTCGCTTGCCCTAGGATTATTCTTGTGTCTTGCCCGCCATTTACCTGTTTGCCCTCGTTCGACCCTGCCTGTGTTTCTGACCTCTCTGCTTAATAAAGCTTTGCAAATGGATCCGCAAGTCTCACGTCTTGTCAGCCCCGTTACATCTACATCACTATGTGGGAAGATCTGCATAACGCCGCCCAAATGTTCACGCAAAAAAAGAAGCCATAACTTTATTGTTGCTGCCACCGCCGCCGCCATGTTGTAAAGACGCTGTGTGTTTTGTTGCGAAATCGAAAATACTTTGTTTGGCCTTCCAAAAGAGGACACGACTAGAAATCAGTGGTTAAGTTGTATTTACAACACTGTTCCAGTAGGGGCGCAACTGCACATTTGTCGAGGGGTAAGCAAGATCAGTGTCGGTGCCCCCCGTATTCTAGTAGCCTCTAACACTAACTCACAAAGAAAACTTTCTGCAAGTCAATGACCAAAAGCCCATTCACCAGCTTGTGCATGGAAGGATACAAACTCATCAGGAGTGAAAAAAGTGACAAAAGTTTGAAACCCCTTCCCTCTTTTTTAATTCCATAGGGGAAAAAGTGAAAAGTAAAAAAAGAAGAAAAAAAAGTGTCACATAACATCCCCTTTAACTCCTGATGGCAGACAGTAGAACACATTTTTTTCATTCATTTTTATTTTCAAACACATGTAATATTGCTCACTTTTTAGTTAGGTAATTTGAATCAGAATCAGAATCAGAATCAGAAAGAGCTTTATTGCCAAGTATGTTTGCACATACAAGGAATTTGTTATAGTGTCACAAGCTTCCAGTACACTGAGACAACAACAACACACAGATAATAAAAGTGAGATGTGAATAAAATACACATGCATAAATATAAACCACAAAAAAAACATAAAATATATGATATATATATATATTCATATTTTTGCACATATTTATATAGTAAAATTTATTCTAAAGAATATCTGCATTTTTTTTTACTTAAAGAGATAATTCATGGAAAATTTGCCATGCTAAGTGGAAGATTTCTGCTAAGATTTCACCTGGTAGAAAAACAAATACTATTAAAATGAATGTCATGATTCCCACTATGGCCACTAAATGGCAGCAGAGGATCATTTATTGTTTCCTTTACCATTTCCACTCTGTAATATAGTTCTTTTCACATGTTTTGCTAATGGATTTATATTTAGACATTGTAAAATCTCTATTACAACATTTAAAAATCTCTTTTTTGCCCTCTTCGTCAGTGGCAGAGCCAGGATGTTTTCATAGGGGTGGCCAGGAAGGGGGCAGCAACCAGTCTTGGGTGGCACAGAAATCTTCATTATTTCAATATAGAAATGTATCTGACAATAAAGTACTGGACTGTTTTAGTGCCTAAAACACAACTGAATACAATTAATTTGTACCTAATTGGGTTACACTTTACTTGAAGGGGTGTGCATAAGACTGACATGACACCTTCATAATCATGACATGACACCTACATAATCATGACATGACATGTCATGAATATGAAGGTTTTTTTATGCATGTTTATGACAACTGTCATTAAGTGTCATTCGCTCAGTTATGTCATTTTTAATGCAAAGATGACATTGTTTGAGATGTCTTTGTGATGGGCTATGGTTAGGGGTAAGGGCCGGGGTAGGGTTAGGTCAAATAATGTCATATTTGCATTAAAATGACATAACTGAGCGAATGACACTTAATGACAGTTGTCATAAACATGCATAAAATCTCATTTTATCATCGTGTCATGTCATGATTATGAAGGTGTCATGTCAGTCTTATGCACACCCCTTCAAGTAAAGTGTTACCCTTAATTGTAATTGAGATAGTTGTGAATTACATCAAGTAATACTGAATGAATGACAATTTTTTTTATTATTTTGGAAGGCTATTACCTAGACTCCAGGTATTTTAAGAAAAGCTTTATTGCTCAGTAAGCTTGGTTCTGGGTCTTAACACCCCCAAAATCTTGTTCTCCATCATTGTATAGGCCCACTCATGGATGAGACATGCAGATAACTATAGTCAACATTCACTGAATTTTATATAATCAATGAACTCTGAAAAAGTTATCAGTCAATGTTTAACATTCTATTAATTGTCAAAATGAATTCACTGCAGCACTTTTGTCATACTTAAATCGAGCTCTTTACAAAGGAAAATAATGCAAGAATGTAAAATGAGTTATTTCATGCATTTAAATATGGTTTCATTTTCTTTTCATTTTCGTACTTTACAAATTAAGGAAAAATTAGCGCATATTTTCTAGTACATTTAACTGCACTGTGCTCACATTTGGCATACTTGTGCATTAAATAATAAATAAAAAAATTACATAGCCTATCATCTTGCGCCCTATTGTGATCTCGAATTGCAGAATATTTCAGTAGGCTGCATGCATTTGAAAGACGTTCTTAAATGTAATGCACATACATGCATGCACAGTTTTGCAGTTTTAATCGCCATTTTGGTAATTTTGTGACTTAACTGACGATGTATGCTCGCAGTTTGTAGTCCGTTTTATTTATGAAGTGAGCGTGCGCCTCATATTCGCTTACAGTCGAAGAGCGTGCGCCATGTGACTGTGATGCCGTGTCCCGACCGGAGCGACGAGACAAAAACAATAAAACCCATTATAAACGAGGCATTTGTTGCATTCAGTGGGGACATAATTACAGATTATAATGACTTATACTGTCTTTTTATGCGTTGCATCGCACCGCGTAAACATAAAACCATGTCTGCATTTCTGCATTTGTAAATGACAAACAACAAGCGCTACTCTACACTGCTCAAAACTCACGTTTGAATCATCAGTGGCAAATCCTTAAATCCTTTAAACTTAATTACAGTCTGTGAGTCAGAACAGCCGGCATTGTAGTCTACTCTCACAGGATCAGGAAACAGTCCTCCATTAAATGCGCTGCACACATCTGAATATTTGGGTTGAAGTGTTCTGGAACAGTGTTGTAAATACAACTTAACCACTGATTTCTAGTCGTGTCCTCTTTTGGAAGGCCAAACAAAGTAGTT
>NW_015505847.1:289359-298981 GCF_001515645.1 Sinocyclocheilus grahami
TTCACTGAATTTTATATAATCAATGAACTCTGAAAAAGTTATCAGTCAATGTTTAACATTCTATTAATTGTCAAAATGAATTCACTGCAGCACTTTTGTCATACTTAAATCGAGCTCTTTACAAAGGAAAATAATGCAAGAATGTAAAATGAGTTATTTCATGCATTTAAATATGGTTTCATTTTCTTTTCATTTTCGTACTTTACAAATTAAGGAAAAATTAGCGCATATTTTCTAGTACATTTAACTGCACTGTGCTCACATTTGGCATACTTGTGCATTAAATAATAAATAAAAAAATTACATAGCCTATCATCTTGCGCCCTATTGTGATCTCGAATTGCAGAATATTTCAGTAGGCTGCATGCATTTGAAAGACGTTCTTAAATGTAATGCACATACATGCATGCACAGTTTTGCAGTTTTAATCGCCATTTTGGTAATTTTGTGACTTAACTGACGATGTATGCTCGCAGTTTGTAGTCCGTTTTATTTATGAAGTGAGCGTGCGCCTCATATTCGCTTACAGTCGAAGAGCGTGCGCCATGTGACTGTGATGCCGTGTCCCGACCGGAGCGACGAGACAAAAACAATAAAACCCATTATAAACGAGGCATTTGTTGCATTCAGTGGGGACATAATTACAGATTATAATGACTTATACTGTCTTTTTATGCGTTGCATCGCACCGCGTAAACATAAAACCATGTCTGCATTTGTGATCGGAGAAATGACAAACAACAAGCGCTACTCTACACTGCTCAAAACTCACGTTTGAATCATCAGTGGCAAATCCTTTAAATATGAAAACTTAATTACAGTCTGTGAGTCAGAACAGCCGGCATTGTAGTCTACTCTCACAGGATCAGGAAACAGTCCTCCATTAAATGCGCTGCACACATCTGAATATTTGGGTTGAAGTGTTCTGGAACAGTGTTGTAAATACAACTTAACCACTGATTTCTAGTCGTGTCCTCTTTTGGAAGGCCAAACAAAGTAGTTTCGCTTTTACAACGAAACACACAGGGGCGTGTTAGAATGAGCCGTTTTAGGTAGGCGTGGTTGACTCTTAACTTTTATAAAGAATATCTCTTTGGATTTGAGACTTTAGTCTTTGCAATTTTACAGATCTTCTTTATGCACCAAGAGCTTGTAACACTCCAAAGAGAAAGGAAAAATTGAAATCACATCATATATCCCTTTAAATAAAAATGCTGCATTAATTATTTTTAATAACTAAGCTTTTGATTATTTCTAACGTTTTATTAAAGAATATTTTCACAGAATGATTTTGGCAAAATGGTGCACCCCTATGTGTGGCGCCCCTATGCACTGCATATACTGCATACCCTGTTTTTGCGCCACTGTGTTCTAGAACAGTTCAACCCAAATATTCAGATGTGTGCAGCACATTTTATGGAGGACTGTTTCCTGATCCTGGGAGAGTAGACTACAATGCCAGATGTTCTAACTCACAGTCTTTAAGTACGTTATATTTAAAGAATTTGCCACTGATGATTCAAATGCGAGTTTTGAGCAGTGTAGGGTAGCATTTGTTGTTTGTCATTTCTCTGATCACAAATGCAGACATGGTTTTATGTTTTCGCGGCACGATGCAACGCAATGCGTATAAAGACAGTATAAGTCATTATAATCCATAATTATGTCCCCACTGGATGCAACGAATGCCTAGTTTATAATGGGTTTTGTTGATTTTTTGTCTCGTGGATTTTTGGTCCCCCCTAAAGTCCCGGGACACGGCATCACAGTATGGTAAGTAAGGGGCATAACATTTATGTCACACGCTTGAGGTATTCGGCCAATCACAATGCACTGGATAGCTGGCCAATCAGAGCACACCTTGCTTTTCAGAACGATGAGCTTTGTAAAAATCGACGCGTTTCAGAAAGGTGGGGCATAGAGGAGCAACAATAATGTACAGTATGTGGAAAATAATGTGGTTTTTGAACCTTAAACAGCATAAACACATTTCATTACACCAAATACACAAAATAATGTTATTTTTAGCAACATCATATGACCCCCTTTAAGGTAGGAAGACACTGCATTGTTGCAGCATCGTTCCCCTCAGAGAGAGTCTGTGAGATGAGGAATCGCATCAGCATATCCAAGCTGAGGCATTTGATATTTCTGAATGCCAATCTGCGCTATAAAGTGTCTTAATTTTAAGACTTTTGCCTTTATTTATTTGATTTGTTTGCTGTGGTTCTGCGTTCAATTGTTTAATTAAAGTTTTATTAAAATGTTAAATAATAGTAACTGTTTTTTTTTGTTTTTTTTTTAAATGCATAAAAATAAGGCTTTTATAAAAACACGGAATAAAAAGTTGCTTACCAACACACAAACCATTCACAATTGCTTAATTGGTCTAAAATAGAAGGCTCAGAGTGATACTAAATGAAGAGCCATTTGGGAGCCGTAAGAGCCAGCTTTTCTAAGGGAGCCGAGCCAAAAGAGTAGAATCTTTGAAAAGAGCCGGACTTACCATCACTAATTTGTGAGAGGAATAGATGCGATCCCTGTCTCCGTCTGCTGCAAAGCTCATCCTGTGTGCTACAGTCTGTGTGCAAATTCAAAAGAATGCCGCCAGAAGAAACTTTACATCAGCCTTGGTTGTGAAATGCTATTGGCTCTTGTGTGTCTTGTGACGAGTATCTTTTTGAATGAGATGTGAGTGCGTTAATAGAGCGGGATCATTTTCAGCGATAAAACCTTATGTTTTACTCTCTTCTTCGCATAAAGACATCGTATGGCTTCAGAAGACTTGGAATGCAACACGTTCTTGATTGTAATGCTTTTATACTGCTTGTTCATGGTCAGTTTTTGCAATAAATAACTGTGACTGCACTTATATTTGCCTGTTACGTGATTTATATTGTTCAGAAGTGGGTTAGGGGTGGGGTTAGGTGCTCCAATGAAAGTATACATTTATATAAAATGATTTCTATTTTTTACAAATGCATGCAAAACATTAAAGGGCACCTATTATGCCCCTTTTTACAAGATGTAATATTGGTCTTGGGCAGGGGTGGCGAACGTCGGTCCTGGAGAGCCGCAGCCCTGCAGAGGTTTGCTTCAACCCTAATCAAACACACCTGAACAAGCTAATCAAGGTCTGAACAGTTACTAGGAAGCTACAGGCAGGTGAGTTTTAATTAGGGTTGGAGCTGAACTCTGCAGGGCTGCGCCTCTCCAGGACCGGAGTTCGCCACTCCTGGTCTTGGGTGTCCCCAGAATGTGTCTGTGAAGTTTCAGCCCAAAATACCCATCAGATCATTTATTATAACAGCTGGAAAATGTCATTTTTGGGGTGTGTCTTAAAAAGAGCTGTTTGGAGTGTCACTTTAAATGCAAATGAGCTGCATATTCCTGTCTGTCTCCAGAAGAGGGCATCGTGTATACGTCTCTCTGCATTGCATATCTACAACAATAAACACAGCCGGTAGAAGCAACATGACTGAGAGCGAGAAAACTGGTGTTCAACTGCAAAGCCAAATGCACTGAAAGTGGGACAAAACAGCGCTATGTTACCATAGGCCAGGGGTGGCGAACGTCGGTCCTGGAGAGCCGCAGCCCTGCAGAGGTTTGCTTCAACCCTAATCAAACACACCCGCACAAGCTAATCAAGGTCTGAACAGTTACTAGGAAGCTACAGGCAGGTGAGTTTTAATTAGGGTTGGAGCTGAACTCTGCAGGGCTGCGGCTCTCCAGGACCGGAGTTCGCCACCCCTGCCATAGGCGGAAATCCTGGGGGGGACGGGACCCCCGACCCCCCCCCCATCTGAGGGTTGTCCCCCCTAAAATTATGATTAAAAACCACGCTGTGTATTGTAAATAACAATGTTTAATACTTTAAATAATTATGTAAGTAGTAAAACAAAACAAACGGGGCAAAAATGCATTTTAAGTTTAGAAACATTTTGAGTCTTGCCTCACAGTGCTTTGGTCCAAATGCATGCTTTCCTCTTTTACATCACCTAGGCTACACACGCACAAGTCCGGTGGGAGAGAAGTCAATAGTTGTGGAACTCCAGTAAGTAAGGCTGTCAAGGCTATTTTATTCACTTAAACGTAGGATGAAATGATTATTTTCTCTTTAATACATGATGCCAATGTTTTTTTCGATGAGTCCGCTATGTTAGCAACAATAATGTTACCTGCTTGACAGAAAGGGCTGCCAGGTTTTCACAACAAAACCCGCCCAATTGCTACTCAAAACTAGCCCAAACCAACCGCGTTTCGAGGGGGTCCCCTGGTAAAAATCGCGTTCCGGGGACTAAAAACACACGTTATTGGAGTCGCTTCAACCTGTGGACATGAAAAACAACCCGTGGCAACAGTGATAAAGTAGCCCAATCCTCCCAAGTTGGGAGTGAGAATGTGTTGATATTTTCAGTGCCAATTAATTAATACATTCTAACCTCTCTTATTCAATCAATGAACACTGTGTGCACATGTAAGTGTCTCAAATTCAGAAACCTTAAAAACATGAGAGCATCACATTTGCACAATGTTTGCATTCAGAGCCTTCAGCCTCTAAGTGAAACCAGGGTTATATAAAATGGGAGGGATTTTTACAAGGCCAGCAGGTTGTAAGCGTACAAAAGTATACAGGCAAACAAACCAAAACAGCAACAAGCATTAGCTCATGCCTATTTGAGCATTCTTTAAATTGCTAATTTTTTCCCCCATTGCTCCAGTGGTTTTCCACTCACTTTCTCATTATTTTCAAAAATATATTTTGCCAATTTGGAACATGAACATCTGCAATCAGCATTTAATTTTCAGTTCAGAAGGCAAGAAAACAATGCTATATTAAAATATACAAAGTGGTGGAATCTCTGGAAGAGTGTTCTGTATGATTTTACACACTCAGGATGTTAATGCACTGTTTGACTGTTGTGAATTCTGTTTGAAAAATCATAACACAAGCCTGGGTATTTATAAGAATACTAGGATAAACTGGGCATAGTAACAATCTGATTCACTGATGAATCATTACCAAATTATTTCACAACCAATGAATCCCAATAATGTGCATTTGGATAAACCAATATAAAGTACATTCTGTTTAAAACTAAATGAAGCCATGTCAAACAGGTTAATGTGAAAGATACATGGACACAATATAGTCACACTTCAACAATTGTTATGGAGTCTCTTGACATGATATTGGTGTATGGGGGATGGGTGGGATCAGATGTTTTAGGTTTATGAAGACAACATTTACCTTAATCCCTGGGAGTCCAGGCAGCCCTGGAAGTCCTGGCTCACCCTATGTAGGAAAAGTGCAACAAATTACAGCCAAACCAAGCCACCACTTCTGGCGATGAGCCTGGAAACGGCTATTTTATTCACTTAAACGTAGGATGAAATGATTATTTTCTCTTTAATACATGATGCCAATGTTTTTTTCGATGAGTCCGCTATGTTAGCAACAATAATGTTACCTGCTTGACAGAAAGGGCTGCCAGGTTTTCACAACAAAACCCGCCCAATTGCTACTCAAAACTAGCCCAAACCAACCGCGTTTCGAGGGGGTCCCCTGGTAAAAATCGCGTTCCGGGGACTAAAAACACACGTTATTGGAGTCGCTTCAACCTGTGGACATGAAAAACAACCCGTGGCAACAGTGATAAAGTAGCCCAATCCTCCCAAGTTGGGAGTGAGAATGTGTTGATATTTTCAGTGCCAATTAATTAATACATTCTAACCTCTCTTATTCAATCAATGAACACTGTGTGCACATGTAAGTGTCTCAAATTCAGAAACCTTAAAAACATGAGAGCATCACATTTGCACAATGTTTGCATTCAGAGCCTTCAGCCTCTAAGTGAAACCAGGGTTATATAAAATGGGAGGGATTTTTACAAGGCCAGCAGGTTGTAAGCGTACAAAAGTATACAGGCAAACAAACCAAAACAGCAACAAGCATTAGCTCATGCCTATTTGAGCATTCTTTAAATTGCTAATTTTTTCCCCCATTGCTCCAGTGGTTTTCCACTCACTTTCTCATTATTTTCAAAAATATATTTTGCCAATTTGGAACATGAACATCTGCAATCAGCATTTAATTTTCAGTTCAGAAGGCAAGAAAACAATGCTATATTAAAATATACAAAGTGGTGGAATCTCTGGAAGAGTGTTCTGTATGATTTTACACACTCAGGATGTTAATGCACTGTTTGACTGTTGTGAATTCTGTTTGAAAAATCATAACACAAGCCTGGGTATTTATAAGAATACTAGGATAAACTGGGCATAGTAACAATCTGATTCACTGATGAATCATTACCAAATTATTTCACAACCAATGAATCCCAATAATGTGCATTTGGATAAACCAATATAAAGTACATTCTGTTTAAAACTAAATGAAGCCATGTCAAACAGGTTAATGTGAAAGATACATGGACACAATATAGTCACACTTCAACAATTGTTATGGAGTCTCTTGACATGATATTGGTGTATGGGGGATGGGTGGGATCAGATGTTTTAGGTTTATGAAGACAACATTTACCTTAATCCCTGGGAGTCCAGGCAGCCCTGGAAGTCCTGGCTCACCCTATGTAGGAAAAGTGCAACAAATTACAGCCAAACCAAGCCACCACTTCTGGCGATGAGCCTGGAAACCCAGCACAACCACAATTGGTTTCCTCTAAACCCACAGTATCAAAAGATTGGCCCTGGTTCACCTACTAAAGTGAAAACCATCAAGATTCTAGTTAAAGCGAAGACACACTGGCTATCTATTGGTGTTGTTGTTGGATCATTTCCATCAGACTTTTCAAATTAATGGTACTGTCACACACAATGCATATAGAGGCCTACTAAAATTGAAAGGGCTGTATAATTATATCTGAAGGTTCAGCTTATCTCTCATGCTAAAAGATAATATGGATAATATGGATCCCATTAGACTATAAAATATATTATTATATTACTGCATAATATAAGTATATTAGTACACCATGAGAGGTAGAAAAGTTTAATTTTCAGAAGCATTAACATAATACATCAAGTTAGTCGTACATACTCTGCCGAAATAAATACCCATGTAAAAAGTGAGTAGGACTAGTTCTCAAATGGTGAGGTTAAATAGATCCCAGACTGCAGTTTGAGGATTGTATGTTTTCACAGGACTTCCTTTAAGTGCTGTAAATATGATGAACATTTCTGTAAAGCCCCGTTCACACCAAGAACGATAACTATAAACAGGGATTGCGGAACAAACCAAAAAGAGGGGGGGCCGGGGGGGTTGTAGAACAAATTTTTATATTAACAATACTAATGGTATTAGTTAGATGCCACATATATTAGCCTATGTATTTTTAAGCTATGATTTTCCCACAATTCTGAAAACAAAACAGACAACCAAAGAAAATATGTAATTTACTTGAGTTTCTAACAAAATGTTTTATTAGTGTTATAAATTAGTTTAATATGATTAAAATATTAATTTAAACAAATTAGCCTAATTATGTAAAAAAAATCATTTGAAATAAATAAATTAATTAATTAAGACTTGTTTCGTTTTGAATCTCTTGAATGAATGATTCAGACATTAAAGGGGTCATGAATCATAAATATGATGCGATTTCAAGTTTTCCTTTCTCTTTGGAATGTTACAAGCTGTTCGTGAATAGATAAGATCCCTAAAGTTGCAAAGATTAAAGTCTCAAACCCAGAAGAGATATTCTTTATAAAAGTTATGACTCGTCCATGCCCTCCTAAAATGCCTTGTTTAAACACGTCCCCACATGTCTACATCACTGTGTGGGAAGATTTGCATAACACCGCCCAAATGTTTACGCAAAGAAAGAAGGCGTAACTTTGATTCTCACTGTAGTATTGTTGTTGCCGCCACCATGCCGTGGAGACGCTGTGTGTTTCATTGTGAAAGTGAAACTACTTTGTTTGGCCTTCCAAAAGAGGACACAACAAGAAATCAGTGGTTAAGTTGTAGTTACAACACTGTTCCAGAACAGTTCAACCCAGATATTCAGATGTGTGCAGCGCATTTTACAGAGGACTGTTTCCTGAAGCTGGGTGAGTAGCCTACAATGTTCTGACTCACAGCCTGTGAGTATGTTTTCATATTTAAAGAATTTGCCACTAATGATTCAAACGCGAGTTTTGAGCAATGTAGAGTAGCGCTTGTTGTTTGTCGTTTCTCCGATCACAAATGCAGACATGGTTTTATGTTTACGCCGCGCGATATGCAACGCAATGCGTAAAAAGACAGTACAAGTCATTACAATCAGTAATTATGTCCCCACTGGATGCAACAAATGCCTCATTTATAATGGGTTTATTTGTTTTTGTCTCATCGCACCGAGACACGGCATCACAATATGGTAAGGGGTGTAACATTTCCGTCACATGCTTGAGGTATTCGGCCAATCACAACGCACTGGATAGCTGGCCAATCAGAGCACACCTCGCTTTTCAGAACAAAGAGCTTTGTAAAAATCGATGTGTTAATATTTTTATGTTTTGTAGATTAAGTTATAAATAATTTACAAGTGATTAGATGATGATTAACTAATCATTTACAAAACATGACTATACATTCACAAATGATTATTAAGTAATATGCTACCGATTTACAAATCTCGAAAGTTATCTTAAAAAATAGCATCATGAAATAATCAAACAGATCCTTAGTAAAAGGTTAATACACTGAAAAAATATATATACTAATTTTTTTTAAGGTAAGTGGTTGCCAACTGTATATTTTAGCTACATTTAAATAAAAAAATGTTGAAAGTTAGTCAACTAAATTTGTTTATTTAAATGTAGCTAAAATAAATTGATTGCAACCACTTATCTTTAAACAAATTTTGTAAATTCAACGAATCATTGTTTTCAGTATAGTTACTAGTTAGGTTACTAGTTAATATATTATTAATCACTTATACATCATTGAAATGTCAACATTGAACTATTATCTCACAGCGTTAAAAATACTCCATGTGTGTCAGAAAAGATATCTGTCTACACCCTCACCAGTCAGCTCTTACATTGCAGTACACACTACAAAGTATTCAAAACCTGTTGTGTAAACACATTAATAAACCATTTACAAAGCTTTCTGCATCCCCTATTCTAAAGTGTAAACTACTCATCAGTTGTAAATGTTTTACAAACCTGCCGGTTACAGGTTGTGTGTGTGTACACACTGGGGTGAAAGATCTATGAATGATGAGTAAAACATTTACAACTGATGAGTAGTTTTCACTTTAGAATAGGGGATGCAGAAAGCTTTGTAAATGATTTATTAATGTGTTTACACATGTAGCGTCTGGACCAATCCAACACACTATATATTCTCTTTTTATATGACAAATACTCTGTAACCTCAGTTAACAAGCCATATGAGGACCCATGAACCCTTCCCCCCGGAATGCGTAACACCCCAGGAAGTCGAACAGGCCTCTTTGTTGCATGGCAACCAACGCTGATATCACTGGGTTTATTGGCCAAAAGTATGTAAAGCAGGGAAAATCCCTGCATGTCCCAAGGAAAAGCAGAGTAGAAATGGACTGTGTTCTAGTTAATTCATAGAAAAACCGTTATTTGAATGAACACACATATT
>NW_015505847.1:299156-322572 GCF_001515645.1 Sinocyclocheilus grahami
GATTATAATGACTTATACTGTCTTTTTAACGTGTTGCGTTGCATCGCGCCGCGTAAACATAAAACCATGTCTGCATTTGTGATCGGAGAAATGACAAACAACAAGCCCTACTCTACACTGCCCAAAAAAATCGCTTTATATATCTAAAATATTAAATATAAAAACTCTTTAAATATAAAAAACGCACTTACAGTCTGTGAGTCAGAACAGCCGGCATTGTAGTCTACTCTACCAGGATCAGGAAACAGTCCTCCATAAAATGTGCTGCACACATCTGAATATTTGGGTTGAAGTGTTCTGGAACAGTGTTGTAAATACAACTTAACCACTGATTTCTAGTCGTGTCCTCTTTTGGAAGGCCAAACAAAGTAGTTTCGTTTTTACAACGAAACACAGCGTCACACGTGGCGGCGGCGGCCTAGAGTGAGCGGAAGCCGGCGGCTAGAGTGAGGAACGGCCGGCGGGCTGAGTGAGAGGAGGCCAGTGAGCTTGAGAACGGTGCGGCCGGCAGATTCGATGAAGTAGCGGCCGGCGGGCTTGCGGCAACCACATGTTACGACCCCGGGCTGGACTCCGCTTCGTCCACGGTGAAAGCCGATCTAGGTAGGCATGGAGACTTTAGTCTTTGCAACTTTACAGATCTTCTTTAAGCACCAAGAGCTTGTAACACTTGAAAGAGAAAGGAAAAATTTAAATCGCATCATATGACCCCTTTAAGAGAAGCCTAACAGTGTTTTACTGGACAGAACAAGAACAAGTAATAAAGTGTGATGCAAACACACATAAAGAAAAATACGAAGTAGACAAACTGTAATGCCATGGTGTAGATTTATGGTTTTTATTAGGTGGAGAAGTGTGTTCTCAGTTCATCTGAGAATGGGCTATAAAGTTGTCCTCGCTAAAAACACTTAATTTTTTCATCAGGTTGGTGCCTGACATTCACATGTTTATAAGCAGCAAGCAAATGATGGTAAGCTTTGCCTTTTACAGCCATAAGGTGCAAAAGAGTTAGTACACTATAATGCTGTTTCATTAATCATTAATGACAACATGTTTTATTAAAACAAATTATCAGTGTTCTCAATTAATGAATCAGCTGTCATTAAGACACATTGTTCCAAACAATATCTTTCATAAGTGTATACTCTGGCTAGGAGTACAATATGAGCTCTGCAATTTTACCTTTTGTCCTCCGCGCCCTGGCTCACCAGGCTCACCCTGTAATAATAAGAATGCTTATAAGGGCTCATCTGCATACACCAAATGAAAAATAACAAGTAGGATTTATTAAAAACCCAGACTTAGAGACAAAATATTTCTGAGGTCCTGTCTTACCTTGATTCCAGCAGCAGAGGATCCAGCATCACCCTGTGAGAGATATAAAAATCATGGTAAATATATTTGATAAAACTAAGCCATTTGAAAGTGTAGTATCTTCTTCATTCCACTTGGGGAGAAATTCTGGAAGTCATAATGCTGCTGAGCACACAAAAGCCTCTAGTTAAACTGGAGCATAAAGCAGCTGTACTGTTATCCAAATATCAGATTATGTGAGTAAAAAGCAAAGCAGATTAGTGTCCACGAGCGTCCATTCGTTAAAGCTTCTCACACTGTCATAATACCAACAGGAATATAAAAAAAAGGCAGAAGGAAATTGTCATTGGTTGGGTATATTGTATCACATCATTTGTGCAGAAAGGTCATTCTGCTGTGAAATTGTCACAACATAATGTCATAACATTGTTCTATTAAGGCAAATATGTATGCATCACCCAGCGATTCTAGGATTTCAAAGTCAAGGGAGTTTGTAAAATCTTGCTCAGCAGGCTTATTTATTGGCATTTTATGTTGTAATTTAATGGGAACAAAGATACTAAGAATAATACTTCATGACATTTTTTAAAAGTTTTTTAACATCTGGTAAGAGGGGGGTTCAGAGTGAAATAAACTTAGTTATCTTGCTGCAGCCACTGTTTTAAGTAAACATGAAAAGAGATCACAATCACAGATTTTAATAAGTGCAGGGAGCCAGTTTTTAAGGGGCTGACATGCAGGGGCGTAAATTTCGTCTAACAGTAGGGGGGTACAATAAACATAAAATGTATTAAACATATTTTCTTAGCGATAGATGCTATTTACACTAAGTGAAAATAGCAGTATTTGTTTTGTGATATGCTATTTACACTAAGTGCAAATAGCTATTTATTCTATATTAAAATAGCAGGATAATCTGCAAATGACTTATTTGCCAATAGTGGCAATTATCTGCACCTCAGCATTGTAATACATTATAAAACAGTATGCAATAATAACTTATTGAGTGTAAATTAATTTTAATTCAAATTATTAAATGGATGCCACCTTATTGGGCAAAAGCCCTCCCCACACCTACCCTAACCCTACCCGATACTTTTTCAACTTTTTGATTATTTCCATAATTTTTATTAAAAATAAATGCTTTTCTGATGTGATTTGAAATTTGAAAAGGGAGAAAAAAAGTTTGCCAAAAGGCAGATTCGAACCCGGGTCGATCGCGTCAAAAGGTAAATGACACACGTTTTACCATTTGTGCCACTGGAAACCGCCTTCTGTAAAGTTGATTCACAGTTGTCCACAGAAAAAAAACCTGTATAAATGTTAGCTCCCCATTTGTATTTAAAAGATGTTGTTTTAACATAGCTTTGAACATGGGTAAGGATTTGGTAGGTCGGATAGATTGAGGGAGGTCATTCCACAGTTTAGGGCCTGCTCGAGAAAAAGCTCTGTCACCTCTATGTTTATATTTTGTCCTAGTAGCACAAAGCAGATGTTGATTTTCTGATCTCAAGGATCTAGAGGGGGTGTAGATTGCCACCATACTGGACAAATACACAGGAGCTAGACTGTGCAGGGCCTTAAAAACAAGAATGAGGATCTTATAAATAATTCTGAGTCGTACTGGCAACCACTTTAATTAAATGAATAACGGAGTCACCGATTCATATTTCTTTGCCGACTTGATCATTTTTGTTGCTGCATTTTGGATTTTCTGCAAACGCATAAGTGTTCGAACATCAACTCCATAATAGAAGGGAATTACAATTATCCATTCGAGAAAAGACAATGGCAGTAATTGCTTTCTCAAAATCTGAACTGGATAGAAATGGTTTAATCTTAGATAACAGACGTAAATTTAAAAAACAAGATCTCACCACAGTATTAATTTGCCTGTCCAACTTTAAGTCACTATCCAGAACAAATCCCAGATTTTTTATGCTAGATTTAACAAAACCAATCAAAGAAGTCACATTCAAGCACTGAAGCACATCATGCTTTCTAGGGCCGAACACGATAACTTCAGATTTGTTTTCATTAAGCGTCAAAAAATTTGCAGCCATCCAGTCCTTAACATTGTGTAAGCATGCTGATAGAGATTTTGAATTTAACTCTCTCATGGGCAAATACATCTGCAGATCATCAGCATAACAATGCAATGATACTTTATATTTTCGAAAAATAGCCCCCAACGGTAGAATGTAAAGGGAAAAAATAATTGGAGCAAGAATTGATCCTTGTGGGACTCTCCAAGTAATATGTAATCTTGAAGAATTACAGCCCCCAATACTAACAATAAATACCCCAAATAAAAATCTGTCCGTGAGATTAGATTTAAACCATTTAAGAACATTACCTTTTAGGCCAACCCAGTGTTCTAAGTGGTTAATTAAAAATCTCATGATCCACCATATCAAACACTGCACTAAGGTCAAGCAAAATTTAAATAACATTTTCGCCATTATCCAGTGAAACAAAGATGTCAGTTAGCACTTTGACCAACACTCTCTCAGTGCTATGGCAGGGTTTAAAGCCCGACTGAAAGGGCTCACCAATTGAATTCACAGTGAAATGTGCTTTTAACTGCTTAAAGACCACTTTTTCTAAGACCTTGGCTAAAAAAGGTCAATTTGAGATTGGTCTAAAATTATTAGGATCCTCTATTGCCAAATTAGGTCTCTTTAATAATGGGAGAACTGTAGCATGCTTAAAATCTGCTGGACAGGTGCCCTGGCTAAGGCATTTGTTAATTAGGTTCAACACTGTGGTCCCTACACTAGCAAAAATCTTCTTAAAATGACGAGGTGACATGAAATCACCTTTAGATGAAAAACGCTTAAGATGTACAACAATATCTGCCAAAACTGGAAGGGTAATATGATGGAATTCTCTCCATTCCATGCTACAAGGCACAGCCAGGTCAAAAGACGGAACCAGCTGCAACTTCGGTATTTTAGAATGGAAACCAACAATTTTATCATTAAAAAAATTCAAAAAGTCTTAGCAATTCAGGATAGAAGGATCTGGACACCTGGTTTGCCTAGGATTAATAACTGAATTTATGATCTCAAATAAAATTTTAGGCTAATTCACTTGTTGATTGATAACTTCCGAGTAATACTTATATTTAGCATCTCTAGAGGTCTTCTGAAATGTCAGTAACGATTCTCTGAATATCTCAATATCTGCAGTTTATGTTTTTTCCACCTCCTCTCAGCTTGTCGAGCATATTGTCTAAGTTCTAACTGCCCGTAGGGATTCATTAACCCATGGCAAATGTTTAAATTTACCCCTTCTAGCTTTAAGATGAGCAACATTATCTAAAATATCAACAAATAAAATAAAAAATGATTGTACTATGTCGTCCAAATTTCCATGCACCATTTAAACCTCCACATTCCATTGCATTAATAATGAGGTTAAATATCACTGATAATGAGCTTCTAATGATGATAGTAATCTATGGAGCCCGGGAAGTCACCTGTAGGAGAAAAAAAAAACAATCCGTGGCGACGGTTTTGCAATCCGTCCCCTCAGTTTATAAACCGTACTCGCAAATTCTTAAACTGTTCCCTCGGTTTAACAAATCGTGCCCACGGATTAATAAACCGTATCCACGAATTTCCAATCCGTGCGCGCAGATTTTGTAAACCGTACCTTCGGATTTTGAATCCGTACCCACAAATTCATAATCCGTGCGCACGCTTTCGCAATCCGTTCCCTCGGGTTTGTAAACTGTACTCACGGATTCATGCAGCAAGCTCCTAGGTAGCCTACATGTTAACAAATCATATTGTATATTGTTTTATTGCATATTATTATGTGGAATAGGCCAACAGCAAATAGTCTTAAGTGATTCTCTATCAATTGTAATGGTACGAGGTGGAATACAACGATTTAATAAGAAAGATGTGCATCAAAATCTTGTTTAATTTGTGATAATCTTAGGACTTGATTATTATTGTATAATAAACCTGGCATTGTGACTGACTTTGGAGTCATTTGTCATTTGCGAAAGCGTGCGCACGGATTATACATTTGTGGGTACGGTTTATTAATCCGTGGGCACGATTTGTTAAACCGAGGGAACAGTTTAAGAATTCGTGAGTACGGTTTATAAACTGAGGGGACGGATTGCAAAACCGTCGCCACGGATTGTTTTTTTTTTCCCTACAGGTGACTTCCCAGTAATCAGCTTAATACAGTGGGGAAAATATTTATTTGATCCCCTGCTGATTTTGTAAGTTTGCCTACTTGCAAAAGAAATGAAGGATCTGTAATTTTTATGGTAGGTTTATTTTAATGGATGGAGACAGAATACCAACCAAAAAAATCCAGAAAAAACACATTAGGTTAGATATTGATTAGCATTTCAGTGAGTGAAATAAGTATTGGATCCCCTACCAACCAGCAAGAATTTGGCTCCCACAGATTGGCTATGTGCCCATGTGGAACACAGATTAGTCCTGTTACTTTAAGAAGTTACTCCTAATGTCAGCTCGTTAGGTGTATAAGACATCTGTCCACACAGTCTGAATCTTCCATTCCAACCTCTCCCACCACAATGGGCAAGACCAAAGGATGTCAGAGACAAGATTGTAGATCTGCACGAGGCTGGAATGGGCTACAAGACCATCAGCAAGAAGCTTGGTGAGAAGGAGACAACTGTTGGTGCGATTATTTGAAAATGGAAAAAATACAAAATAACCATCAATCGGCCTCGGTCTGGAGCTCCGTGCAAGATCTCGCCTCATGGGGTAAGGATGATCATGAGAAAGGAGAGGGATCAGCCCAGAATCCCTCAGCCAGAACACTGAAGATGGGTCATGGATGGGTCTTCCAGCATGACAATCACCCCAAACATTTTGCCAAGGCAACAAAGGAGTGGCTCAAGAAAAAAAGCATATTAAGGTCATGGAGTGGCCTAGCAAGTCTTCAGACCTCAATCCTATAAAAAATCTGTGGAGGGAGCTGAAACTTAGAGCTGCCAAACGACAGCCAAGTAACCTTAAGGATTTAGAGAGGATCTGTAAAGAGGAGTGCACCAAAATCCCTCCTGAGATGTGTGCAAACCTGGTGACCAACTACAAGAAACGTCTTACCTCTGTGCTTGCCAACAAGGGTTTCTGCACCAAGTACTAAATCATGTTTTGCTTGGGGATCAAATACTTATTTCACTCACTGAAATGCAAATCAATTTCTAACCTTTATATAATGTTTTTTTTCTGGATATTTTGGTTGGTATTATGTCTCTATACATTAAAATAAACCTACCATAAAAATTACAGACCCTTCATTTCCTTGTAAGTGGGAAAACTTACAAAACTTACAAAGGAGGTTCTCCCTTCTCTCCAAGAACTGTACTCATCCAGAGTGAGCAAAAGGGCTGGCAAAATCACTATGGACCCCGTCTGAATCTTCCATTCCAACCTCTCCCACCACAATGGGCAAGACCAAAGGATGTCAGAGACAAGATTGTAGATCTGCACGAGGCTGCGATTTGTATTTTTTTATTCCTTATTTACTTGTTCTATTTTTTATTTATTTTTTTATTTTTATTATCTGTGTTTTTTGTTCTGTCACTGTCATTCTGTTACACTGTGGAAGCTTCTGTCACGAAAACAAGTTCCTCATATGTGTAAACATACCTGGCAATAAAGCTCATTCTGATTCTGATTCTGAAAATCAGCAGGGGATCAAATATATACATTTTTACACTGCTTGTCTTCTAAGCTTATGTTTAAGCACTAATTACAGTACTAACTCTTTTGCTGAATGCCATCACTTCTTTTCAAACAGAGATTCAATGAAACTGAACCACAAATAAGGATGAGTGCCGGCATCATACATCAAGTCAAGGCAACCTGAAAGAAATTATAAAATATGCTAGTATAAATGTTTACTTATCCTGCACACAAAAACACTGTGCACCATCTGTGTCATATTAAACAGATGTGTGCCAGTGCAGAGCAGATCATTGACATTCAAAGTCTGGGTGAGAGAGCTGGCACAGCGGATGCACAGGTGCAGCAGAAGATCTGAAAATGTCTTCCCGCTTCAAAGCGCTACGTTTCCCAAAGGAACAAAATCTAGAAAAAAACACTGGTTTCAATCTCCTTGAGAAAGACATGCAATGAGAAACCTCTCCATCTTTTGTCTTCTGATTTATTTTAGCAAGTTTTATATTTATACTTTGTGATAAGACATTAGACAAAAATGCATATGAATAAAAAAGACTTTTAACCCTCTGGGGTCTGAGGGTGTTTTGGGGGCCTGGAGAGGTTTTGACATGCCCTGACATTTGTGCTTTTTTCAGTTGCTTATAAACATACAAATGGCTAAAGTCTGAAAACACTGTATACAGCACAAACTGGGCTACAATAATATGTGAGCAGCATGTATGTACATGATTGTGTTTTTGATAAAGCAACGTTTATGCGTGGTTAGTGAAAAACTAAAATTTTGAAGTCACTGAAATAAGGCCAAAAAACACATACAGACCATTTGTTCACAAGATTTTTGAGAACTGGATCTTGAAGTCTAGAGTTTCTGCTTCAAAATTATGTGAAAATCATAATTTACTCGCTCACAGAAAACAATATATTGATTTACATTTTCGAAGACACTTTTTGTTTCGAAAGGGCATATGCAAGGAGGCGTGAATGATCATGAATAGTGTGATTCACACCTGAGAAGACAAAGGCCCACATAATGAGCTGCATAATGAGCCTTTCAGTCAGGTATGTGACTGAGAGGGAAGAGTTACAAGAAAGAATCTGAGGACAAAATTAATTTATATATTTTTTGTTTGTAGTTTATTTAGAATATATTTAACTATCACACAAAATAACTTGAGATCCACTTGCGAGTGCAGTTAAACAGTTTATTAGGAACAATCAAAGCTGAATTTCAAAGCTGAATTTTTAGCATCATTACTCCAGTCACATGATCCTTCAGAAATCATTGTAATATTCTGGTTTGCTGCTCAAAAAAATTTATTATTATTATTATTATTATGTTGAAAACAGCTGAGTATCATTTTTTCAGGTTTCTTTGATGAAAGAAAGTTCAGAAGAAAATCATATTTTGTAACATTATAAATGTCTTTATCATCACTTTTGTGCTAAATAAACATTTTAATTTCTCACTCCCTCTCTCTCTATATATACAGTGTCGCTTGAAAGTTTGTGAACCCTTTAGATGTTTTCTATATTTCAGCATAAATATGACACAAAACATAATAAAAAATTTCACACAAGTCCTGAAAGTAGACAAGGAGAACCCAAACAAACAAGTGAGACAAAAATGTGTTCTTTGTCATTTATTTATTCAGGAAAATGACAGAATATTACATATCTGTGAGTGGCAAAGGTATGTGAATCTCTAGGATTGGCAGTTAATTTGAATGTGAAATTAGAGTCCATCTGTTTTTCAGAGTTGTTTTCAATCAGTGAAATTACTATCTGGTGTCAGTGTGTGCCCTGTTTTATTTAAAGAACATGGATCTATCAAAGTCTGATCATGTTTGTGGAAGTGTATCATGGCATGAGCAAAGGAGATCTCTGAGGACCTCAGAAAAAGAGTTGATGTTGTTCATCAGGCTAGAAAAGTTTACAAAAACATCTCTTAAGAGTTTTGACTCCACAAATCCACAGTCAGACAGATTGTGTAAAAATGGAGGAAATTCAAGACCACTGTTACCCTCCCCAGGAGTGATTGACCAACAAGATCACTCCAAAAGCAAGACGTGTAAGGGTCTGCAAGGCTGCAAAGGAACCCAGGGTAACTTCTAAGCAACTAAAGGCCTTTCTCACATTGGCTAATGTTAATGTTCATTAGTCCACCATCAGGAGAACACTGAACAACCATGGTGTGCATGGTGCATCCAAAAATAACATTGCTGCCAGTCTGCAGTTTGCTAAAGATCATGCGGTCAAGCCAGAGGGCTACTGGAGAAATGTTTTGTGAACGGATGAGACCAAAATATAACTTTTTGGTTTAAATGAGAAGCGTTATGTTTGAAGAAAAGAACACTCTGCATTCCAGCATAAGAACCTTATCCCATCTGTGAAACACGGTGGTGCTGGTATCACGGTTTGGGCCTGTTTTGCTGCATCTGGTCCTGGATGGCTTGCCATCATTGATGGAACAATGAATTCTGAATTATACCAGCAAATTCTGAAGGAAAATGTCCCGACATCTGTCTAAGAACTGAATCTCAAGAGAAAGTGGGTCATGCAGCAAGACAACGACCCCAAGCAAACAAGTCTTTCTACCAAAGAATGATTAAAGAAGAACAAAGTTAATGTTTTGGAATGATTGAGTCAAATTCCGGACCTTAATCCAATTAAAATTTTGTGGAAGGGCCTGAAGCAAGCAGTTCATAGGAGGAAACCCACCAACATCAAAGAGTTGTGGTTCTGTACTGAGGAATGGTCTAAAACTCCTTCAGGTGGTTGTGCAGGACTGATCAGCAGTTACAAGGAACATTACCTGCAGTTATTGTTGCAAAAGGGGGTCAGACCAGCTACTGAAAGCAAAGATTCACATACTTTTGCCACTCACAGATATGTAACACTTGATCATTTTTCTCAATAAATAAAAGGCAAAGAAAATATTTTTGTCTCATTTGTTTGTTTGGGTTCTCTTTGTCTACTTTCAGGACTTGAAAAGGGTTCTTTAGAAAATTCTAAAGGTTTCACAAACTTTCAAGCAACACTGTATATATACTGACTCCAAGCTGAAAATGATGCTGAATGATGCTGAAAATTTAGCTTTGATCACAGGAATAAATTATATTTTAAAATATATTGAAATAGAAAGCAGTTATTCTAAATAGTAAAAATATTTCACAATATTACTGCTTTTACTGGATTTTGGATCAAATAAATGCAGGCTTGGTGAGCAGAAGAGAATTCATTACAAAAACATTAAACATCTTACTGTTTACATCTTACAAAAACTTTTGACTGGTAGTGTGTCATGTTGAAATATATAAATATATAAATACATCACATACCTGGCATTTCCAAAGTGTATAATGTTTATGTGCTCTGAAGAAAAACAAACAAACAAAAAACATTTGAAGAGACTCATGGGAGTGTGTGCATCACATGGTCTTAGCTGTGGTCCAGGTTCCTGTGCGGCCAGGAATCTCAGTCTCTGTTTCCATGATAAACTACATTATTAACATTATTGTGATGGTCACTGATACTAGTTACACATACACACACCACATAGCACACATATTTTACCATACAGTAAATAAATCAAATTAAAGTAACATCTGTAAAATAGTGAATGCACACTTACTCTAAGATTCTGAATGGAGTTGAAAACTGAATGAGCGTCCCCTTCCTGTGTGAGATGCAGGTGAAGGTGAGAGTAGTGTATTCACAGTCCTAAAAGATTGTTATAAACAATCATTAGCATTTATTTTTCACAGCACCTTAGTATATGCATAGGCCTACTTGATGAGAAAACATAATGCCAATAACAAAGAAACTATATTTTAACACTTATCAACCACAAATAATATTACCATATAGGCATAATAAAAGTACAATTACTATACTGTGCACTTACTCGGTATGATTTTCCAGCGAACTCAAAACTGAACGACACGCGCGTGAAATGAAAAATGTAAACAGTTGTTAGCAATTACCAGAAGATGCATAGCTGATAATAAATTGCACCACTGATAAGAATGGACGTGCGTATATGTCATTGATGGGTCACTTATCAGTGATATTAACAGCTTACTTGATACATTTACACCTCCGACGATCGCGAACGCCAATGACCGGGTATAACACATTCAAAACATTTACACCAGAGCAGATATTCGCGAACAGAAGCTTAGTTATAGTCATAAACACAAGCATGCTTTGTAGGCCTATTATACAATTCAAAAACATTTTATATATGGGAAACTATAGTTTAAACATCTACATATATTCGCAAACAGAGTGTGTCACAGTAAAGTTTTGTCTAATCTTTCTTACTCTAACATTATGCTATTAACATTATAACTCATATTACTTTTATATCGTATTGCTGTCTATTTTATAGAACATTAAAAAAAAAACATCCTGGCATCGTGAGACATTTAGATGCAGTGAATGAATCTTCATGTTTCACTTGATTATACATTTAGTCAGGAATTATAGTTTGGAAAAAGTCTAACTAGTAAAATGTGTACAAGTTATGTGACAACTAATGAACGTAGGTTAATAAAAAAAGACTTACTCATGTAAATGATCTCCACTGGATCAAGCCGCCGCGTTCTTCTTTTTCTGAGGTGTTCCAAGTATAAAGCTTATTCCTCTAAGCGCCTCTTCTTCTTGAGGTAAATTCTGTCTTATTCCTCTCAGCGCGTCTTCTTCCAGAAACAAACAGTAGCCGAGATGAACTTGAAGAAAAGTCTTGCTGCTTTGTTTGCTGTGATGTGGGGTTTACATGCCACGCGTCTCACGTGGACTATTGTAATATCAAAAGCAAAAGTAGCGCGTGGGCATGATCTAATTAGAGATAATGAAGCCAGACAGGAAAGACTGGACATGGATTACTTTATCACATAATATTTGTTTTCGATAAGACTTGCTTCATTTAAAAGTAGACATGTCAAGCTTTCTATACATAAATATCTCATGTCTTTGTGTCCAGTGTTTGCTGAGTTTCAGTTTATTTTTGTGACGCGTTTCTAAATGAAGATCACGAAGACCAAGGCGGTAGACAGCGCACCCTGTTTGTTTTCTTTATTTTACAAAAGTACAAAGTTTTGTTGTTATTATGTGCTTATACAAATAAAAGTAGACCCTTTACAGATTCGATTGATGTATTGCTCTTATCTGTACAGCGGAGTGATTTAAGTTCCTTTAGGGGCTTTCTGAAAAAATGCAACAAAACGCGCCGGCGCTTTTGTCGAGCCCAGAGGGTTTTTAAGGTTAGTGCTGTTTTAAAGCACCCTTACGAAAAAGAAGTTTATTCAAGTGTGCTATTAGTATACTTCTTTTAAACTAAAAAATAGGAAATTATACTTTCAGTTTACTTTTTGTGTAATTCTCAGACATGGGCTTTATGTACTTCTCAGAAATATACATAAAATGACATTTACGTATACTTGACTTCTACTTAGAAAAAGTCTAAATATATTTGAGCTATACTTGTGCTCCGAGAATGTTTTCATTGTTATATGGTAGGGGGCGCTAGTACACATCTTCTGTACAGAGTGCAGTGTGGACCAGCCGGCAGAGGATGATTGGTGCTGGTGGGAAAGAGCAGCTAGGCCCACTGCCTGCTGCTGAATTTGCCGTTCCACTTCACATCTTGAGCTCAGAGGCAGTTGAGGAAAGCATGCCCTGGCTTTTATAGTCATCATTATAATGCAAGCTTTAATTGCTGCATTTTTTCTGCCATAAGCTACATAACAGTTATAGCTGGATGTCAGTAAACTACTTCTGCTCTGTCCTAATCAGCACCTTCATGCTTCATCTTTTGCCTTTTCTATGAATATTATTAGTGCACAATGAATAGATGAGTAAGCTATTTCCCCTCATCTGTTGCTGATGAACTGTCAGTCCCAAAGCAATATATTTTTCTACTTTATAGATCAGTATAAAGTTGAAAGCACAATACATCAAAGTGTATTCTGTTGTGCACCTGTCAAGTATTGGCAGAGATTTACATTGGTAACAATGTATCACATCTGGTTCTGATTAAATTATGTCTCCAGGCCTTATGTTATTCCATTACAGAAGCCACCAGTTTGCAAGCGTGAAATGCCATGCAGACTAATGACGTACAAAAACCTATTACAGCCAATATCACTTCTGTTTTGTCAGCAAAAAGAAAACTGTTTTCTTTGCTTTGGTTATTTGTATTTAATTTGTTTTTCAGAAGAACTGTAGCATGATATGAAATGTGATAAATAAACATGTCTTATTCGGTCTCATAAAAATCTTTGCAACACGCCTTAACAAATACACAAGGTTTTGATCACTGTTTAATACTCATAATAAACCAAGTGTCAAGATTCTGGACTGTTCTGTGTCGTGTTTTGCCCATGTTTCTGGTCCTGGGTTTCCTTATTTGGTCCTTCTTGTTTCCATTAGGTTCCCTGATTAATTCGTCATTTGTTTCCAGCTGTGTGTAGTTAATTATCCTCATTTCCCTGTGTATTTAAGTCCTAGTCTGTTCAGGTTGTGTTTGTCAGGTCTACTCGTTCTCTACATGTGTTGGCTCAAGCTCCTATTGTGGATTATCTCCTGTGTTTCGTGATTAAAGACTGTTAAACGTTTCCTCGTGACTCCAGCGTGTCCTCTCAACAGCGTGACGTGACAGAAGACCTGACCAAAACAGTATACTCCATGTGTCTACCCTCCATTTTGTTTCCCGTTTTTACTCAGTGTCTTTTTTTCCCCGTTGTTCCCTCATGGATGCCCTACTTCGCCTGGAATATCTCCTCCTCCTGAGGATCATGTTTGTGGAGTGGATTCTGATGAGAAACGGATTGCCTTTCATCGTCACTCCCGAGGATGATCTCGCCAGATCCACTCCGGATCCAGAGCCCAGCCCACCGACGACGGAGAGCCAATTCCTGCCGCGATCTATGAGCCAGCGCAATGCCGAGCGACTGAGAAGAGGATTGCCCCGGACATAGAGCTCAACTCGGAAGCGCCGCCCCCTGCACCGTGTCTGAGGGTGAGCTGAGTATGGTGTGGTGAAAGTGCTCAAGCGAAGAGGAGAGGGCTCCAGTCCCTGAATCCAGTCCAGAGCGCCCTTCAGTGCCCACTCCTCATAAGCGCCCTCAAGTGTCCGCTCCTCCTGAGCGCCATCCTATTCCCGTGTTCAGCCACCGTCACCAGTCAATCCACCAGCTCCACCGGGCTCCCTCGTCCCTTCGGCTCCACCTTGGTCGGGTGTCGACCCGCCATCGCCTCAGGACTCCGCTCCTCCGGCTGCACCTCGTCGCTCCGTCCCACCGGCTCCGTTGGGCTCCTTCCTCCCACCAGCTCCACCTTGGTCCTCAGTCGCTCCGGCTCCGCCGCGGATCTCCGCTTCCATCTCGGTCGCCAGAGCCCACCCTGGCCCCCCGGATCCTCGGCATCCCCCTGGCTCGTTGGCTCTCCACCTTGGGCTCCTCCGCCACCAGCTCCACTGCCGTTGGTTGGCCCCCTGGAGTCGGCTGCCATTCCTCCTCCATGGCTCCTCCCTCCGTCGGCGCCACCGTGGGTCGACATTATGTATTTATTCGACATCCTCCTGCTCCAAGCCCCTCCTGTCTCATTTCTGGCTCCTCCCTCCATCGGCTCCTCCCTGGACTCTGTCTGCCAGGCCCCTCCCGGACATCCGTCCTCCTCCTGAGCCTCCTCCTTAGTTCCCACCCATTCCCCCCGCCCCCTCTGTTGTTCTACGGTGCGAGGACACACCTTCTGGGAGGGGGGCGATATGTCAGGATTCTGGACTGGTCTGTGTTGTGTTTTGCCCCTGTTTCTGGTCCTGTGTTTCCTAGTCCTAGTCTGTTCAGTTTGTGTTTGTCAGGTCTACTCGTTCTCTACGCATGTTGGCTCAAGCTCCTATTGTGGATTATCTCCTGTGTTTCATGATTAAAGACTGTTAAACGTTTCCTCGTGACTGCAGCGTGTTCCCTCAACAGCGTGACATGACACCAAGAGTATTAAAATATCACATGGCAAAAGATGAACAAGTAACAACACAACAGCTACTGCCACTGAACATAACCTACTGAAAGTGAGTGTCATTATTTTGTTGCTAACAAATAAACGACAGCCGAGGGGAGTCACTAGATTGCTTAATGTAAGGCACTTCATTTTTGTTTTCTGAGAAAATAGTCAAAAAATGTAGCTGTAGTTATGGTATTCAACCAAAAGGTCAAATTAACAGAGGAGAAGCATCATAAAAAAATTACATGACACAGTCACAGTCATTATTATCCAGACAGGATTAGATTTCTTTGAGGACCTCTAAGGTAAAAGTTAATGCAACAGTGATGTCAGCATGAAGGTCAGCTTTTTATTATAAAGAAAACTGCTTGCATAGTTTATGAACTGACTTAATGGAACTGTGATACTGGCACATGTCAGATAAATCAACTAAAGGCATTTTACTAGATACACATATAACTGAGCTTATGAAGTGTGTGATTTCTGATATAAAAGCTCACCAAGGCCTATGATGAGTGAAGAAGTGTTCTTGAAGCTTCAATCAACATAATGACTGGTTCTTTTATTTGTGCTGCGAATCACCGTATACTCAGTGTGTGTACACCAGTGCGCTAGAGAATAATGCGCTGTGATAACATTTGCGCGAGCCAGTGGCGCCGTAATGGGGGTTTGGAAAGTTAGGACGATTCTAAAGGCCTGACGATGAAGGGGGGTCCCCAAGGGGGAAATGCGATTTCTACAGAGGGGAAAGTGATTTCTACCAAGGGGAATCCCCTACAGAAGCGATTTACTGAGGGGAATGTGGAATGCAATTTCTACCAAGGGGGACCACCCTCCAACCCAAACCCCGGAAAGCCGAGTGAATATGCTGTCCAGGGTGCCCAGAAACCGTAGCGGCTCTCCTGCCGCGAGCCATTCCTATCGCAAAACTGATGGTAAAATATGTGATCTATTTGAATTATTTAGAGAAAGTCGAATATGTTATGTTTATATAGTAAATAGATTTATATAATAATATAAATTATATTAATACAAATATTTACATGTAACTACATATAAATATTTTCAAAATATACACTGTATGTGTGATTATTTATATATACATAATAAATATACACAGTACACACACATATATAATACAAAAACTTATTTTGGGAAAAGTCAAGTGCTAGATATTGATTTCAGATCATGGCCGGGGGTGTTTTAATTGTGCAGACAGGACTGAGACATTACACATAAGTGTTCTTAGTCAGTGGTTAATCACACATGGGTTGCCTTGATCTGATTGACGGTAACCAGTCAAAGGACATGAAGCACTGAAGGACATGAAGCACCGAAGGCAGATGTCAGGTACATGTTGTCAGGGTCTTGGGTAGAGGATGGAGCGAGGACTCAGTATTGCCGAAACAAGGGTTTTAATTGGTAATAAAAATAAACAAACAGAAACACAAACTACCCCGTGTAATCATGTTAACAAAGATTAACTGTGCTAATATTGTCTCAATTTTATTTTTATTTAATTTTCTGTACAAAAATTGCGTAAACGTGTTTAAAATATATCACTAGACAAACCAAATTTGAGTCATATCGATTTAGATATGCTGGAAATGTGCCTGGTATTTGCCCACTATAGCTCTTCAAAAAGCCCCCCCACCCCTTTTATGCTAACTTCTTTAATGCTAACTTCTTGAATCAGATTTTACTCCTTTGGATAAAAAGGTCTATTAAGTCTGGGTAAAAAGATCAACATTTTTCTCAAGCAACTGTCCTGTTTTCTGTGTTCAAAGTGGAGGCCCTGCATGTTAAAATGTGCTTTACCAATGATACAGTCGAGTAACCTGAAGTGAAGAGCATTGTGTAAAGTTACAAATTTATTTTATTAATTTAAATTTTTTTTTTTTTTGCAGTTTGGACTCTCATTCTGACAGCACTTATTCACTGTAGAGGATTCATTAGTAAGCAAGTGATTTTTTCCAAATCTGTTCTGATGAAGAAACAAACTCATCTACATCTTCGATGGCCTGAGAGGTAACTGTTAGCAAATTTTCATTTTTGGTTAAACTATTCCTTTAACCATCATATTACTACCACTATAAAATTAAATACTTTTAGAATAAAAATAAAATAACTACACTGTTCAGCATAAAACAATTTAACCAACACTGTTAAAAAAAAATCCTACTTTTACGGAAAATAACTACATTTTTACAGTATTTTTCTGTAATTTAAAATTATGTTTAAAACCATGTAAAATTACTAACAATATCTGTAAATTAACAACTTGACTGTTATTTTACGGATTATATTATTAATGACAAATTACAGTAATTCTCATTTTATATACGGGAAAATTACTGTATTATTTATACAGTATTTTTCCTGTTTTCATAAATTACATACAAATTCATGTAAAATTATGAACAATATCTGTAAATTAACAACTTGACCGTTATTTTAAGGATTATATCATTAATGACAAATTACAGTATTTCTCATTTTTTAATACGGGACAATTACCTTATTATGTATACAGTATTTTTTCTGTTTTCTTAAATTACATACAAATTCATGTAAAATTACAAACAATATCTGTAAATTAACAACTTCACTATTATTTTAAGGATTATATCATTAATGACAAATTACAGTAATTCTCATTTTTTGTATGGGAATATTACATTATTTATACAGTATTTTTTTCTGTTTTCTTAAATCACATACAAATTCATGTACAATTACAAACAATATCTGTAAATTAACAACTTGACTGTTATTTTAAGTATTCTTCTTTTAATGACAAATTACAGTAATTCAAATTTTTTATACAAAAAATTATTTCTGTTCTCTTAAATTATGTACAAATTTATGTAAAATTACAAAAATAATCTGTAATTAAATAATGTAGCTCATTATATTAAAGGTTTATGTCCATACTAACAATTTAATGTTCTTTTTTGTAATTTTAAAGTAAATCTTATTAGTTTTATATTTAGCTGTATTTTTACATTCAAACTCTCTAATTTTATATAGAATAGAAATAGAATATATATAGAATAGAAAATCAGCCTTAAAATCAACAAATCATGTAACCGTGCAATACAAAATGTATTGCATTAAAAATGTTTCATTTTTATAAAGAAAAAAAAATCAACCAATAAAGAGTGAGTGAATAAAGTATAGTCAATAAGATAAACGCAACAGACAGACACGTGTAATCACAAAAATTATTGCAGAAATGTCTAAAAGCTGTACCACAGTAGTCCAAATGACGACGCGTTGCAGTCGCAGTCCTCTCTGGCGGAATATAATAGTTTAGTGTGAGGAGCAGGGCATAATTTAAGTTGCTAAACGCTGCAAATACCATCCCGATAAGGTGCGCATTTCTCATTCAAAACACGCATCACCGGAAACATGGCATGTCGCAATCTATGACGAAACCGGCGAGAGCCAATGAGCATTTGATATTGCTGCCGTAAAACTTGTTGTAAAACTTCTTAACGGCAAATTTTGAAATTGTTACTATAGCAGAGGAAGGAGATATATCGCTGAATGGTTTGAATTTGGATCTGTTCCTCACACAAAGCATCACACCTATACCGAAGATCTGAATAAAAATAAAATACTTTTATGATCATGCATCTTTAATGCTTGTGCATGACAGTATATTAATAAATTTATGTGCCCCATGGTAAACCAAATAAATATTGCATGAAACTGGTTAAATAATCAATCTCTCTCTCTCGCACTCACTCTCTTTATGTAAGGATTCTAAGATTATTTGTTCTGAGAATAATAATGTAAAATATAATAAAATTATAATTAAGTGCAGTTTATTGCAGTTGACTGATTTACTGATTTGCTTAATTTTGAAATTATATGTTTCATTCTGTTCTGACTTGCCATTTCAAAGATTACATTTAAACAATACTACACTTCATTAACATTTCTGTGATCATTTAACCATTATCATGGAATATTTTATTTATCTTGTTTATCATGGGTCACATAATATGCTGTCAGATCACAAGCCTGATTTGGGCCACACTCCTCCCACCAGCAATCGGCCCTCATGTTTGCCGTGATCCATGCTGTGCCATCGCCACACATGGCCCAGCTCATACAGCTCTGGCATGTCATTGCCGACAGGAGGCCAGCAGTTCCAGCTTGAGGCCACATTTGGGCCAAGATCGCTTGCTATAGTGGGAAGGACAACAATGTTCATGATGGAACATTGCTCTTAGGGCCAACCTATACATTGTCTTTACTTTTGAATAACTAAAAAACAGACTTTCGCTTTCTATAGTGAGAAGTTCAACATATTCAGTTTATATTGTCTCATATCACAAATGCTATAAAGTCCTACAGCAGTCAATAGCTTTCAATATCTATGCTATTAAATAAAAGTATGTAGACAAATTTTGTAACTTGCATGCAATTATGGCATTATTTTTAAATAAGTGTTGTGGTGGACAGAGGATTAAACAACAGGCTGTGTAACACTGAAGGGCCAAATACAGAAAATGCCATAGCTGCAGTGCACAACTGTTGCTTCTAAAGGAAAGATCATGGATTTGTTAAAACACAAAAGGGTGCTTATTGGTCATGTCAATATAACTGCACAAGTAGCCAAACACGTACGCACACACACACACACAGGTTTGTTTTTATGGTTTATGGGGACTCTCCATAGGCGTAATGGTTTTTATACTGTACAAACCGTATTTTCTATTGCCCTACACCAACCCTACCCCTAAACCTACCCCTTACAGGAAACTTTCTGCATTTTTAGATTTTCAAAAAAACTCATTCTAAATTATTTATAAGCCTTTTGAATTATGGGGACACTGAAAATGTCCTCATAAATCACCTTCTCGTTGTAATACATGTGTCATACCCATGTTATTATACAAATCTGTTTACCACATAAACATGCACACACACACACACACACATGTTGTGTTTCCATGTTTTATGGGGACATTCCATTTGCGTCATGGTTTTTACAAACTGTATTTTCTATCGCCCTACACCAACCCTATATTTTTAAATCTACCTTTGAGAGTTTCAAAGGTAGATTTTCAAAAAACTTAATTCTTTATAATTTATAAGCTTGTTTCCTCATGGGGACCTATCCTTGTGGGGACATTTGGTCCCCATCATGTGATAAATACCAGGTACACACACACGACTGCCATGATTTTGCCAAGTAAGACCTGTTCCTGAATCAGCAGTATATCTTATTGATCCTGTCTGAAAACATAGTCCCTCTGGCCCTAAACCTAATTTTACCCTAAAATCAGAGGGAAATGAGTAGCACAGATGCACCTAACCCTAGCATAATGTGAAATCACCATTTGAACAATTAATTAAATGTAACAGTCTACAAATAAAAATAAATAGACACATTTGTAATCTTTCACTTAAAACAAGTTTTTTTTTTCATAGTTGCAACGCTATTTGCTGTCTCGCAGTGTTGTTTTGAGCATGATTAGTTAACCTGACCGTAACTCAAGAATCTGGCCAATGGCTAGTGAGCACCGTTTTCCCGGTTAAATTTGAAAATACACTGTTGCAGTGTGTGCCGCTGATCGGCATCTGAAGTCTGCTTCGGTCGGTTCACTAGTAAGGGCTTTTACATGGATTAGTTTACGTTTGACTGTTTAATTCATATTTTGAGCAAGTTTGGGTTGTGCGATAACGATAGAGAACAAATAAACGCGAATATGGACACAGACTTCTACCAGCAGCTAACAGACATGCAAACTGCAAAAGGTAAGTAAAGTTAAGTACCTTATATAATGTTCTATAGTTACATCAAGATACAGTGCATTGAAGTGAGATACTAATCGCGATTATACATCTCAATGTCCTACCAGTGTGCGTTACTGTGTTTTGTTAGTATGAGCTAATACTGTTAGCTGCGGCTGGGCAATATATGACCATGTTGTGGTGATGATATGAAGCGCAGTATATAAACTCATAGCACAGTACTACTTATAAAGAATGTGCATGAATGAGGAAAAAATAGCAGGATAAGTGTGGTGATGAAATGAGTGAAGAACAATGGACACAAGGCCACACTTGAATGGTCAAATACAGACAGTCATCTCAAAATTCACTTGACTTAAACACAGTAGCTAATGTTTGGAGTCAAGATTAACATTTAGGTGGAAACCCGGTGACGTGTCCGTATATACTGGATCTGTGCATTTTGTTCTTAAAGTGACAGCAGTATAATTTAGCCTAACGTCACCTGCAGTCGGTCATAATTTTAATCAAACAACAACATACTAAAGAGAAAATCACAAAATGTATTTAACTTACCTTTGTTCTTTTGCATTAGTCATATTGTTTGTAATTTGCTACTTTGATCTTATGTTTAATAAAATAACAAAAATATCTGTATTGTGATATACTGTTATTGTGAAATAAAATGCCCATATTGTGAAATAATATGGTCATATCGCCCACCCATACTGTCAGCTAGTTTTAAGATCAAACTCAAAAAGTGAAGGAACTTTGAAATGAGTAATCTGAGAACACTGTCATGTAAACTCATTTGACAGAGGGGACCTGAAGGCATGATCCTTGGATTCCTTGGAGAAGAATACTGTATGTAAACCAGGATTTTGGATCAGCTGTGAAGATTTTGTATGGAGCTGGTGAGTACATGTTTGCAAGCCCATGTCTCTGTCAGTAAGTAGGTAGTGTTTTATTAAACAAATTGATATTAATTTGTTTGTGTGTGTGCTTCCCCCTCATGATCCAGAAGTTTTGGGAAAGAAAATCTTCTACCACATGATCTTCAGAGGAAGTGAGTATTCATGTCTAACATTAAGACATACTAACATTCATTTATTTTTAAAGGAATGTTCACAGTATTTTTCTTCCATGTTTTTAGTTAGTTTTAATCCCAGATAAAACAGGTGTCTTCTCACAATCTTTTTTTCTTTTTTTTACCCCCAGCTGATCCAGCTGATTACTGGCAATTTGGAGGAGGACTGCTCTTTATCTGCTGTGTCTGTCACTTATGGAGCAGAGTCATGGACCTTTTGTTGTATGTTTTGGTTTTACTTATTATTACACTAATATAGCTAGAATTCAGAATTAAAATACATATGTTTGTCTACATATATTATCAGAGCTACAGTGGTGCCCAAAATGATTAGAACACTAGTATTTTCAGCAGTTAAAAATGGTTTTAAGTCAGTTATTTCTATCTTTTGCTGTAGTGTGTCAGTAGAAAATATCAGTTTACATGTCCAAACATTCATTTTGCCATTAATTGTAATAATCCAGTGAGATTTTGGTCTGACAGCTGCCAGTGCTGCACACAGAGATCTGATCTGATCATCATCCAGACTGTCTGAGATTACATGAAGAAACAGAACAAACTGAGACAGACTAAATCCAGAAGAATTGTGGCAATGTCTCCAAGCTGCTTCAAGAAACCTACCTGCAAAGCTACAGTACTGTTAAAAGTTTTAGGCACTTGTGTAAAAATTCTGTAAAATGGGGATGCTGTGAAAAATAATGTCATAAATAAATATTCCTTATCAATTAACTTCTGTTAACTAAATTAAATCAACATTTGGTGTGACCATCCTTTGCGTTTAAAGCAGCTTTTGCCCTCGGTGCACCTGCGCATAGTTTTTCAGGTAGCTTTGCAGGTAGGTCTCTTAAAGCATCTTGGAGACGTTGCCAAAGTTCTTCTGGATTGAGTCTCAGTTTGTTCTGTTTCTTCATGTCATTCCAGACAGACTGGATGATGATCAGATCAGGGTCCGTAATCACAAAACATCTTAAGGCTAAAAGTAACTCATAACTCGCAGATTTAGGAGAAAATATAATATATACAGACATGAAAAATATATCTATAGAGAGTGAAACTTTTAAATGAACCAATTCAAATAGAAAACGAATATTCTCAGATTATGTAATCCGTATGAAACATGCAGGCACATACTGCGGAGATGACGAGTCAGTGTCACCGACTTCATCTTTTAAACCGAAAACAAAAAGCAATAGTGTAACAATAATTTATTAAAACGTTAATGCAGTGTACTTGCTGTTTTTCCCTAACACATTCATAATTATTATATTTGCCGGTGTGCTGTGGCTAGGGATGTAACGGTATGAAAATTTCATATCACGATTATAGTGACCAAAGTTATCACGGTTATCGATATTATCACGGTTTTGTTCAAATGAGATTAAAATGTTCAAAAAGAACTAACAAACACACTGAAAACATTTCAATAAGTTTTATATTTGAAAATCAACAAACAACAAACACAATTAGCAGCTGTATGCACTTTTTTTAGCATAAACATTAAATTAACATTAACATGAAGCCCTAATAATAATAATAATAAATCATTTATATATATATATATATATGTATATATATATATATA
>NW_015505847.1:323312-324147 GCF_001515645.1 Sinocyclocheilus grahami
ATTTAGGTGGAAACCCGGTGACGTGTCCGTATATACTGGATCTGTGCATTTTGTTCTTAAAGTGACAGCAGTATAATTTAGCCTAACGTCACCTGCAGTCGGTCATAATTTTAATCAAACAACAACATACTAAAGAGAAAATCACAAAATGTATTTAACTTACCTTTGTTCTATTGCATTAGTCCTATTGTTTGTAATTGCCTACTTTGATCTTATGTTTAATAAAATAACAAAAATATCTGTATTGTGATATACTGTTATTGTGAAATAAAATGCCCATATTGTGAAATAATATGGTCATATCGCCCACCCATACTGTCAGCTAGTTTTAAGATCAAACTCAAAAAGTGAAGGAACTTTGAAATGAGTAATCTGAGAACACTGTCATGTAAACTCATTTGACAGAGGGGACCTGAAGGCATGATCCTTGGATTCCTTGGAGAAGAATACTGTATGTAAACCAGGATTTTGGATCAGCTGTGAAGATTTTGTATGGAGCTGGTGAGTACATGTTTGCAAGCCCATGTCTCTGTCAGTAAGTAGGTAGTGTTTTATTAAACAAATTGATATTAATTTGTTTGTGTGTGTGCTTCCCCCTCATGATCCAGAAGTTTTGGGAAAGAAAATCTTCTACCACATGATCTTCAGAGGAAGTGAGTATTCATGTCTAACATTAAGACATACTAACATTCATTTATTTTTAAAGGAATGTTCACAGTATTTTTCTTCCATGTTTTTAGTTAGTTTTAATCCCAGATAAAACAGGTGTCTTCTCACAATCTTTTTTTCTTTTTTTTACCCCCAGCTGATCCAGCTGATTACTGGCAATTTGGAG
>NW_015505847.1:325124-345177 GCF_001515645.1 Sinocyclocheilus grahami
CTGTGAAGATTTTGTATGGAGCTGGTGAGTACATGTTTGCAAGCCCATGTCTCTGTCAGTAAGTAGGTAGTGTTTTATTAAACAAATTGATATTAATTTGTTTGTGTGTGTGCTTCCCCCTCATGATCCAGAAGTTTTGGGAAAGAAAATCTTCTACCACATGATCTTCAGAGGAAGTGAGTATTCATGTCTAACATTAAGACATACTAACATTCATTTATTTTTAAAGGAATGTTCACAGTATTTTTCTTCCATGTTTTTAGTTAGTTTTAATCCCAGATAAAACAGGTGTCTTCTCACAATCTTTTTTTCTTTTTTTTACCCCCAGCTGATCCAGCTGATTACTGGCAATTTGGAGGAGGACTGCTCTTTATCTGCTGTGTCTGTCACTTATGGAGCAGAGTCATGGACCTTTTGTTGTATGTTTTGGTTTTACTTATTTTCACACTAATATAGCTAGAATTCAGAATTAAAATACATATGTTTGTTTACATATATTATCAGAGCTACAGTGGTGCTCAAAATTATTAGAACACTAGTATTTTCAGCAGTTAAAAAATGGTTTTAAGTCAGTTATTTCCATCTTTTGCTGTAATGTGTCAGTAGAAAATATCAGTTTACATGTCCAAACATTCATTTTGCCATTAAGTGTAATAATCCAGTGAGATTTTTCTCTGACAGCAGGTGATCAGCTGATCTGATCATCATCCAGTCTGTCTGGAATGACATGAAGAAACAGAACAAACTGAGACAAACTAAATCCAGAAGAACTGTGGCAACGTCTCCAAGATGCTTCACGAAACCTGCCTGCGAAGCTACAGTGCTGTTATCAGGAAATATTCATTCTGGAAGTGAACTTTTCCTTTAAGTTGAATATATTTAGGGTGTATTCACACCTGTCTTGTTTGGTTCGATTGAATCGAACTCAAGTTCATTTCCCCTCTTGGTGCAGACCTTTTTGGCAGGTGTGAATACAACAAGCGCACTCGGGTGCGGACCAAACAACCGTACCGAGACCCCGTAAAAATAGTAAATGACTGGCAGCTATAGCTGCCAAACAAAAACCGTCAAATTAAAGTAAAATATCATAATTGAACCCAGGAAAAATCTGTAAAATAACACTTTTTTTCTGTAAAACCTTTAATGCAAATTTCTGTAAAATTATTGTTTTTGCACTTTATTTCAATTAAGATATTTAACTTTATGTTTTTTGTTTGGCAGCCGTAGCTGCCAATTTTTTACAGTGAAATTACGTAATGATATTAATAATAATAATTATTCTGCTTTTTATTTAATAATATAGTTTTAATAATTATAATTATATAATTTAAATAAATATATTTTCACAGTCCACAGTGCAGAAATGATGTCCTATGAGTAGCAATTTCACAATATCATAGTGCACACTGACATACCATTTAATTATGTTACAGTTAATCATGTTATTCTCTTTTAAATTTGTATATAAGTGTAGGCTGACCTTCTCTCCAGGGTCACCTTTTGGCCCCTCCTCTCCCATGTCTCCCTGTCAGAAAAAGCACAGAAAAAGCACATTTTTTATTATTTGAATACATACTGAACACAAGCAGTGTTGCCTCATTGAACTGTTGTTTTATGGTAAAATATAAAATTACAGATAAAAATAACTCTCTTTGGTTAAAAGATGAATCAGAAGTTAATTTACTGTATTTAAAACAAGAGCTAGTGGCTGGCCGTGGGGAGAGGGCTATTGGGCGTGTCCATCCCCGGAATACGATTTCAACCAAGGTTATGTTAGCTTAGCATGCTACTCTCCTATCACTAAATTTCATGCTTTTTACAGCTGTAAACATACATACATGGCTCTTTTCTAACATTATCATGTCATCTGTACCTCACACAGTTTTGTAGTTTGTCCGGGATGTCAAAAGTCATCTAACAGTCCCATCTAAGGATAGCATGCAAATAAATAAATCTCATGGCAGGTATGCTTTGAAAGTTTGCAACCTTGAAAACCTATGTCTGCCAGATTGTCATAGTCTATACTTTCAAATGTATATGAGTAATGTGGTCTATTGTGTAATTTGATTACACACAAACACTGCACTTTAAACGATTAAACTTTTTTTGTTTTCTCCATTATTTTTAACAGAACTAAACATTTCTGTCCTCCCTATGCTGTTCTTTTTGGTGTGGTTGTAATAGTGCTCACCTTATAAGTCAACATGGTTCTTAACTTTTGAAATAATTTGTCAACAAATGCACACGTCTACTGTAATTATGACAGTGATATATTTATGACTGTGAATTCCACTCACTTAACTGTAGGGGATTCGAAAGTCACAAAAATACATTAAATAAACATGCAGTTGCTTTAAGGGTAGATCTATTAAAAAGCAAAGACAGTAAAGGTGAGTTTAAAAATATTATGCAAAGAATGAATCTGTCAAATCTGATTGTAGCCCAAGTAAAATGGTCATTTCTGCAATGAAGTGGTAGTGGTGATAGCACTCTTTTAATTTCCACGGGAAAGTCTGGATTTGAAAAATCTGCAAGTCTATAGTGGGATGGAGTCTACATTTGATCTGTATGAAACTGTCTGGGTGTTTGACACATTAAGATGAAATGGTCAAAAATCGGTCTAAATTAGCAATTTCAAAAGGAAATATTGGTGGAAGCCTGTGGTTAAGGATAAGTTTGCCAACAACGTCAAGATATAATCCTAATTAGTAGTGATCCAAGGCATAAAGAGTAAAGGCCATTGCACACTGAACAGCTTTATTAACACTGTGCTCTTGAGCAGTACCAGGGTTACCATCCTTAAAATGAATGAACTTTCACTGAGAATAAAGAGCTTCTGACAAGTAGCCTAAACATTCTAATACTATGTCTTGTACATTTGTCTGTCTGTGAAAGTCATTTAAGAAATAATCTTTGAAGACACGCATCACAGTGCATAAAATTAGAGAAAGTGTAATTGGAACACTCTAATTCGAATTCCCTTTGTCTTCAATCCTGCATTTGCTCTTTTTACTCACATTCATCTAATATGTCAGATGAGAAGTTGCAGAGTGCTATTTCTTTGTTCAGAATTCACATAAGCCATCTAATCATAGCCTGATTGCATTTTCCACCAATTTACTGGAAAAAGATTCAGATTTCATCTTGAGATACTTCACAAGGTCTAATCAATTTTAAAATGTTCGTTGTTCACAGTTGTCTATCATCTGCCAAGGAAGCAGATGCGGAGGTCAAGTGAGCACTTCAACCTTTAACAGTTTTCAAAGTTTTACTCTTCCAGAGCTTCAGCACTGACTTTAATAATGCAGGCATTGAGTGTAACATTATATTGTTCTAACAGCACATATATGCACATATCCTATCACAGGGGCGTAGTTCAATAACCAAAACTAGCAAGTACAACCCCCCCCAATATTTATATCATGGTTAATGGAAACCTAGAATCAGGCTATTAATTCATATTTAAAAAAAGCCTTTATCAGCGTAACTTTACTTACGAACCGAACGGAACAGTTATCAGCAAAATATGACTGAAGCGCAGTTCATGAGTGGCGCGTGAATCCCAGTAAACTCTGTGTGCGTACACCAGCGTGCTCGAAGTGTGATAACATTTCAAGCCAGGGGTGCCGTAAAGGGGGGGGGGGGGAGGACGATTCTAAGGGTCTGACGATGGAGGGGGGCCCCCAAGGGGGAAACAATTGCGATTTCTACCGAGGGGAACCCCCCCACGGAACGCGATTTACCGAGGGGAACGCGGAATGCGATCTGTACGGAGGGGGAACTCCCCCATCCCCCAGGATATATATATATATACAGGGCCGTCGCTAGGAATTCTGGGCCCTGTGCACTAAATTTGCTATGGGCCCCCCTCAAAATCACGTTCAGTGGGGGGGTATGGGGTATGAGTTGCGATCGTAAAATGTAAAATAACTTTCAGGGGTGGGGGCTGGATTGGGGTTAAAATTTGGCCCAGGACAATTCGAGCCCATCCGGCCTATAAATTCCCCCTTGAATGTTTTGATGGGTCATAGGGCCTTCAGTTGGAGTAAATAAATAAATAAAACAGGCCAGAAACGAATACTGAGAGATATTACTGAATTCACGACAAATGCAACAAACTTAATAATGCTTTTTGTCACATATAAAAACACTTGACAGTAAAGCATTGATTTTGAACTAGACTGCTGGAAAGTTACTGCTAATAAATTCTGCCATCATTTCCTCACCCTCATGTCGTTCCAAACGACTTTCTTCTGTTGAACACAAAAGAAGATTTTGTAGAATGTTACCAAATCCATTTGGTTACTCTTGATTTCTACTGTTTGGACAAAAATGTCTTGAATTTCTCAAATTATGTTCCACAGAAGAAAGCAATTCATACAGGTTTGGAATGTCATGATGTTGAGATGAACAGACTTACAGACTGTAAGTAAGTTTTCATATTTAAAGAATTTGCCACTGATGATTCAAACGCGAGTTTTGAGCAGTGTAGAGTAGCGCTTGTTGTTTGTAATTTCTCCGATCAAAAATGCAGACATGGTTTTATGTTTACGTGGTGCGACGCAACGCATAAAAAGACACTACAAGTCATTATAATCCGTAATTATGTCCCCACTGGATGCAACAAATGCCTAGTTTATAATGTTTTTTTTAATGTTTTTGTCTCGTCGCTCCGGGACACGGCATCACAATATGGTAAGAAGCGTAACATTTCCGTCTCATGCTTCAGGTATTCGGCCAATCACAACGCACTGAATAGCTGGCCAATCAGAGCACACCTCGCTTTTCAGACTGATGAGCTTTTTAAAAATCTACACGTTTTGGAAAGGCAGGGCATAGAGGAGAAACAATAATGTACAGTATGTGGAAAATAATGTTTTTTTTTACCTTAAACCGCATAAACACATTTCATTACACCAAATACACAAAATAATGTTCTTTTTAGCACCATCATATGACCCCTTAAATAACTTCAAGTTAAATTACTGTGGTGCTGAATTGACAAGCCTATTGGTGTTTTCCATTATATCTAATTGTCGTGGCTGTTTACAGCCAGCATCACTAGAACCTTTAATGTTCTCATATCACACGACTGTATAACAATTCTGTGTCACATCTGAATGGATCAAGTGACTTGCGCTGTTTATCGCTTATAAATCGTGGCAGAAGCGCGGCACACGTTCGTCAGCACTGTGCGGGTGACTGATCCCGCTCTGCTTTGACGCACGGCTGGCGGATGCATCGGGTAGCGCTGCTTCAAACCGTCGGAGTATTTGCTTTATGCGGTTTCGCATGTGCTGTAATTTAAAAACAGCACCTAATATTGGGGAGGTCTGCCTCATTTCGGCGATCGGGCCACTACTCAAATGGAATGTCCCGGTGCTCCCGATGGAATCTAATACATACACTGAAAACACAACAAATCATCTAGTAGGTGATCGCGGGCCCCCACTCTGTCACCCTATGCACTCTGTCACCCTTTTCCCCCCACTAGCGACGCCCCTGTGTGTAACTATTCCTATATATATATACAGTATATCCTATGTAAACAAGTAATTGTTAACCATGATGTTACTTTATTGCAGTTATGTTATTTACCAACTTTGCATAGATGATAGCACAAAATACCATTTCACAAAATAATATATAAGCAAACAAACAAATAAATAAACCTTATGAGTGAGCATGACCTGGGACTCTGGTAAAACAGTTCAGACTTCAACCCCCCCAATGTTCAAATCAAAAATACACCCTTGCATCCATATATTTAAACAACAGAATTAGGCTAATCCCAAAACAATAAACGATTCAAAAGCGTGCAAAACAAAACACCACAGAAAAAAATTATTCGATAACTTTGAGAGGGAAAACGTTTTACCTTTTCACCCCGTTCACCTCTGTCACCCTGATGGAAAGAAAATTAAGCAGTGGTAAATATAAAAAGGTTATAAACTCAATCATCAAGGCATACTAAAGCTAAATACTACACAGCTTGGCCAGATTACTTCTGGAGTTAAATTCATTTTCAATTAAGATATGAGACTCATGTTATAGATGCCCATTTTACACAACCTCTGATGTAATGAACAGGGAATGCATCCATTTAAAAAAAAAACTTACTCACTCCCAGACATGCAGGCCTAATACATACACTGAAAACACAACAAATCATCTAGAGATGAATGTCTCACTTTTTCTATAAGGAATAACTGATGATGGGCAGTTGAATTATTGAAAGGTGGTGATGTGACCACGTGCAGAGTCAATTATTCCATTTATACCACGGTTACCACACTTAAAGTCATTGTTCAGATGTTTTATTTCAAGATATTCATCCAGTTTTTGTCCATAAAACACTCTTTTGTGTAGAACTACTTTCTTATGCATCTCATCCAAAGACTCTGTTGCCAATTCCAAAATGATATTTTAGAACTAATAATAATAACTGTCAATGGTATGCACACTAATGCAATTATTAGAGAGAGTGCGAGATTAAGCCTGTGTGAATTATTGTACATGAGTCTGTGTGTCTGTCAATATCTCTCTACTAACTACAGTGTCTCTACTAATAGTGAAACTGTAAGTTTAACTACTTTAAAAACCACGTTTTCGCCGCTACTAATAATGTCAGACCTGGCACTACTTGTAGCTGTGTGTTTGCTGGAAAATAACTGAACAGCTTTGAACGTTCATCAACCAATCAGGTTGACAGCCCCGCAATATAAAGATCAAATAACATATGATGACAAATGATCTGCATTTTATATTACAGTTTTTCTCAGTCGATTTGACACATTTCTCCAAACTCAGGTCACTGTTTTCAAAACAGTTAACACAGTGAGCTCAGTGGTCAGGAAATTTCATACAAATTACAAATCATGCAAATAATTTTTTCAAATGTTTTCACAGTTAATACAACCAACCAAAACTTTAAAATATCTGAAAAAAGGTTTTATACAAATCACAAACATTTATGTACCATTCACCGACCACACACATGGGACTCTCTTACGGGACGTCCCGGCCTTCCTCCAGCGAATACCTCTGGACACTACTCCAAGAAAGCGTCAGAGAAGACGCGGGAAACGTGGGGGTGTGATTGTCAGAATAAAGACCTTCATGAGAACTGGTTCTCTGGCTGTACTCAGTTCTCTGCCTCGGTCACGGGCTATGGTGTTGGACTGCTTTATGGCACTGGAGCTCAGGTCAATTGTGACGGACCCCCCTGCCTCTGCTCCTGCTTCTCCGGTCTCTTTGGCTCAAGCGGAATATCTCCACTTTCGGATTATTATCTGGCCGCGCCGTGAGGGCGCAATACTGCAAACCTCTGTCCTCAGCAAAGCATCTGCTTCGCGCACCATTCTACGCTCCCCAAAAATTGCGCTGATAAACGCTTGCTCTTTGGTGAACAAGACGTACATCCTGAACGATTTTTACTACTGCTCACAACCTGGATTTTCTGTTTATCACCGAGACCTGGGTGAAGGTAGGGGACCTCAGTCCATATTCTGAACTTGTTCCAGATAACTACCACTTTTACAACGCTCCGTGATCATCAGGCAGAGGCGGCGGGCTAGCTATCATTGCTAAAGATTCTTTCAGACCTCGATGCCGACAGTTATCTTCCGCAACCTTCACAAGTGTGGTCTTAGCTTTGATCTATCGGCCACCACATTTAATCAAAGACTTCATAGTAGAGTTTTCAGAGTTTGTAGGGGATTTGATCACTAAACAAACACGATCGCATCTTTATTTTAGGTGACTTTAACGTCCATGTATGTTGCCCCTCTAAGCAGCTAACTCCTTAGTTTTTAAACATCATTGACTCTTTTAACCTGCTGCAGTGGGTTAATCATCCTACACATACTCATGGACATATTTTGGACCTAATTTTGTCACATGGTCTATCGGTAACTGATGTTGAAGTAGTTGATTCTGTCATCTCTGATCATTTTCCTGTTTTATTTAAATTGTCCCTCCCACTACCTTCTCTTACACCTGCATCTGATGGTACACAAGCCCGTGAACATTTGCATCATTTTTGTAAGGATTTTGTCAAGCTCTATATTGAGGTCAACCCTCTTTTATCATTAGAGTCTCTATTATCTGATCTTGATGCTGTAAATCATTTTATTGTTTTAAATACTGCATGGACAGATATTTTAAACCTTACACCTTTTAAGCTCTTTAAGCCAAAATCTACATCTAAGTCGGTGCCATGGGTTGATCATAGTATTCGTTCCTTCAGACAGTCATGCAGAAAAGCAGAAAGGAAGTGGAAAAAGGACAAATTACAGATTTCTTATGAGATCTTAAAGAATTGCCTATCGTCATATCAGTATGCTGTTAAGAAAGACAAGGCTTCTTATGTTTCTAAACTAATTGAGAAACATCACCACACCCCAAAAACTATTTTTTCTGTTATCAACTCCGTTCTAAACCCCCTGTAATTTCTCTTCACTGCCTGTCTTTGGCACTTTGTGAGGATTTCTCTAGATATTTTGGCAATAAAGCTTCAAGTCTGAGGGCCCAGATTCTGGTCTCCGATCAGGAAATCCCAACAGAGATGACTTACACTTGTCCTAGATCTTGATGCTGTAAATAATTTTATTGTTTTAAATACTGCATGGACAGATATTTTAAACCTTACACCTTTTAAGCTCTTTAAGCCAAAATCTACATCTAAGTCGGTGCCATGGGTTGATCATAGTATTCGTTCCTTCAGACAGTCATGCAGAAAAGCAGAAAGGAAGTGGAAAAAGGACAAATTACAGATTTCTTATGAGATCTTAAAGAATTGCCTATCGTCATATCAGTATGCTGTTAAGAAAGACAAGGCTTCTTATGTTTCTAAACTAATTGAGAAACATCACCACACCCCAAAAACTATTTTTTCTGTTATCAACTCCGTTCTAAACCCCCTGTAATTTCTCTTCACTGCCTGTCTTTGGCACTTTGTGAGGATTTCTCTAGATATTTTGGCAATAAAGCTTCAAGTCTGAGGGCCCAGATTCTGGTCTCCGATCAGGAAATCCCAACAGAGATGACTTACACTTGTCCTGTGGACTTCTTTCAATCCTGTCTCTCTACATTTTGTAAAGGAAGTAATGCTTAAACTTAAACCCTCCTTTAGTTCACATGACACAATACATCCTTACTATTTGAGACAAATGTAGCGAATCAGCTCATGGGGAAATATAAATAATTAACCATAACTAATTATGATTAATTATTAATATTTTAGATCCACTGTAGATATTTAGCTGACCACTCAGGGTCAACCGTCTTGTCAATTCTAAGAACGTTAATTTCCTGGTTAAAGGAAATAACTTTCTTACTTTACAATTCTATAAGTTTGTAACGTAAATCTGCATGATTATTGACTCCGGTTATGAGTAAACAATGAACACGTCAAGTGTGATACAAGTAAGGTTTTATTAACTACATAAACACTTAAACTAGTCTAACATACTACATAAACACATTAAGCCGGTCTAACATACACATACACACACACACACATACAGTTGGTATAGGAAAGGGTTAAAGTTTAGCACTAAAGAAAGAGACATAAGGAATGACATTTATGGAACCATTTTGCATATTCAGCAGATCTAAAACCTGAGGGAAAACGTCAGATTCTTAGTTCAAACAAACCGTGTAAAAAGGTGTAACTGATACTTAATGCATCAATTAAATCGACTAAGTTTGATACTTGCGTATGTCTGAAAAAGATTCCTGATGCAATCTTAAGGCCCCAAGATCTTGCTGAAGTTGGTTGATGAAAAAGAGCTAGTTTGAGTCAGAATCACTTGATGAATGAAAAGGACTAGGCCGGAGCCTGGCACGAGCTTTGGTATCCTGGAGCGTTTCTCACATCTTCATCTTAGCATCTCACTGAACCACCGAACAGAGCGGGTCCCTGGAGCCGGGCCTTTAAGGTCGGAGAAGATCTCCGCCTTTCAAGATGGGCTTGTCCAATGAGCAAAATAGAATTTCCGAGCGGGAGGTGGCAATTGCTGGAGGGTTTACGACCCCTTTGTTCTCTAAGCATGGTAATTTGCAAATGGACTTAAATCGAAATTATTAACGATTCTCAGGGCCCTAATATATATTGCCTATGTACGGTATCAGCATATAATATACACACTTGTTTCGATCATAAGAAGGCGAATTCATAGATACTAGACATGAAATAGTTACTTATATGAATGAGTGGTTTATCGTAAGCATGAATAAAAATAGTCTATAATACAACAGATTAAATACAACACAGCAATAATATACACAATGGCCTGAAGAAAATGGGTGTTCATTCACAGAAGGTTTTCCTATGAATTAATTAGTAGAAAAGTCCATTTCTCCTGTGCATTTGTGTCCCTTTGTTTCTGGAGAAAGCAGAATGAGAGCCGGCTCGCATTCCACAAGGTTGTAAATGTATCGGGTTACCATGAGACCAGGGTCTTGTTCGGCGTCCTAGGGTGTTACAAAGTATTTGTGAAATCTAGCTAACAAAATATATATTGTGTGTTGGAGTGTTCCAGATGCTACACAAATATCTGAGACTGTCGGCCCTGGGCTGGTGTCGCTAATAACACATTTTTGCTTGAAGGAGCTGTACCTTCTAGTTTGAAAATTGCCACTGTTACACCTGTACTAAAGAAAACCTCACTTGATGCCTCTATTTAATAACATTTTCGTCCGATCTCCATTTTGCCATTTATTTCTAAGATATTGGAAAAAAATTGTTTTTACCAAAAAGGTTTTAAGTTGGGTTAAATCTTTTCTAACCAATAGACTTTTCTCTGTAAAAATAGGACGTTTTTCTTCTTCTCTTCGCAATCTATCCTGTGGTGTGCCTCAAGGCTCTGTTTTAGCTCCTGTCCTTTTTCTCTCTCCATCTTCTCCCTTTGGGTTCCATTTTTAGGAAACAAACATAATGTCTCATTTCATTGCTATGCCGATGATATGCAAATTTATATGCCTGTGTCTAGGAAAAATAAGAGTTCTCTAGGCAACTTAACAGCATGTCTTGAGGATGTGAAAGCTTGGCTTGCCAATAATTTTCTTTTTCTGAACTCAGACAAAACAGAAGTCATTGTTTTTGACTTCAGACCAATAAATCACCTTTAAATCAATTAATCTCTCCCCAAGTACGGAATCTACGTCCGATCAACTTCACCCCTACTCTCCCACCAGAGGCCTTAGATCCAAAGATAAGCCCCTCCTTCAGATACCCAAAATCCGGCTAAAATCGAGGGGTAACTGAGCCTTTGAAGTGGCCGGCCCGACACTGTGGAACAAGCTTTGCCAAAAAACATCTAAACTTCTGGAAATGCATTTTTTGTTTGGCTGAATTTAAGATCAACCTGTACCAGAATGACTGGAAGAAAAAAGTATGGAGAGGCCTGGGACAGCTCATGATCCAAAGTATTTCTCTCAAATATTATTCACAAATCTGTCTAAATCTGTGTTAGTGAGCACTTCTCCTTTGCCAAGATTGACACCATACACGCTGTCTGCCATCTCCCCTGTACAGAGAAAACCGGGATTCATCCGTGAAGAGAACACCTCACCAAATTGCTAGACGCCATCGAATGTGAGCATTTGCCCACTCAAGTCGGTTACGACGACGAACTGCAGTCACGTCGAGACCCCGATGAAGACATCGAGCATGCAGATGAGCTTCCCTGAGACGGTTTCTGACAGTTTGTGCAGAAATTCTTTGGATATGCAAACCGATTGTTGCAGCAGCTGTCCGGGTGGCTGGTCTCAGCCGATCTTGGAGGTGAAGATGCTGGATGTGGAGGTCTTGGGCTGGTGTGGTTACACGTGGTCTGCGGTTGTGAGGCCGGTTGGATGTACTGCCAAATTCTCTGAAACGCCTTTGGAGACGTCTTATGGTAGAGAAATGAACATTCAATTCACGGGCAACAGCTCTGGTGGACATTCCTGCAGTCCGCATTCCAATTGCACGCTCCCTCAAAACTTGTGACATCTGTGGCATTGTGCTGTGTGATAAAACTGCACATTTTAGAGTGGCCTTTCATTGTGGCCAGCCTAAGGCACACCTGTGCAATAATCATGCTGTCTAATCAGCATCTTGATATGCCACACCTGTGAGGTGGATGGATTATTTTAGCAAAGGAGAAGTGCTCACTAACACAGATTTAGACAGATTTGTGAATAATATTTGAGAGAAATAGGCCTTTTGTGTACATAGAAAAAGTCTTAGATCTTTGAGTTCAGCTCATGAAAAACAAAAGTGTTGAGTTTATAATTTTGTTCAGTGTATTTATGATTATATTTATTTGTCCAATTACATTTGAGCCCCTGAAAATGTAGGGACTGTGTATAAAAATGGTTGTAATTCCTAAGCATTTCATGTTACATTTTTGTTCAACCCCTTAAATTAAAGCTTAAACTCTGCACTTCAATTTCATCTTGATTGTTTTATTTTTAATTCTGTTCTAGTGGCATACAGAGCTGAAATTATGAAAATTATGTCAGTGTCATATATCCACCACTGCTGTAAATGTCTGGGCCCGGTTGCATGAAAGTCCTTGAGTAATTTGACTTAGGAGTATCCTTGAGGGGAAAAAAATTCCCAGAGTTAAGGGATTTCTTTAGGAGCGTTGCAACAAACGTCTTAACTGTCACCCTTACCTAAGTGTTTATACTAAGCGTTTCACGGTAGTTTCTGACCACATACAGCAATGGGCACTGCGGTTACTATAGTTACCACATCTCACAATAAACATAGATATGTATATATCTATGACAATAAACAGAACATATCGAAATACAAACCTAACCTAACTAAAACACAAACAGACATTAAATAAACAAGCGCTGCCCATTTCTGCGCTGCTTTGTGTACAGTCGTTACCAAGGAAACCGCTTTGTTTCTGCAGTTAAATCGCCTCCTGCTGACTAATGATGGAAAATTTACCAAATGTGAAAATTTACGCTGCAAACACGCAGGGTTGTAAATGTGAACAGGTGGATCGACAAGAAGATAATGCATTATAAAAATCTAAACAATTAAGACATACATTACATTTATATTGTTATTTAATTAATGTAATAATTGATTCATAATAATTGTTTAAATTAATATAATAATTGATACAACTCATCCATTTTCTTAAAAAAAAAATTAAACTTTTTGTTTTGTGAAAAATTGTAAGTCATGCTTTTTACAGTCATTTTACAGTTTAATATGTTACCATAGTCATTGCCCTACTGTGCTCATATGATATTTTATTTGTGCAGGTCTTAAAAAATATATTAAGACTTACATTTGAGTTTAAAAATCCTGCAGATACTGAGTTTAAGATAACTTGAGGGAGCTGTTTTGGTCCCTAAAATTTATTAAGGTGAAATGGTTACTAAGGACTTTGTAGCAACGCTTAAGGGAACACTTTGATAATTAAGGGGAATACTTAATGACAGCCTTAAGGTTCCTTAAGTTGACCCTTAGGATTTTTCTTGCAACCCAAGTTTCACTAAGGGTTCCCTTAACCTTATAACTAAGGGATTTCTTAGCTTGAGGGCTTTCATGCAACCGGGCCCTGATCTGTAGTTATCAGAAAAGGTTTGTTTGCAGTTCTTGCTGCTAAAGGTGGCACAAAAAGATTTTAAGTTTAAAGGGACAATTGGTTTTTTCTCATGGGTGATAGATAGCAGGTATTGGATAACAATTTTAATTTCGTTTAGATATACAATATATATATACAGTGGGGCAAAAAAGTATTTAGTCAGCCACCAATTGTGCAAGTTCTCCCACTTAAAAAGATGAGAGAGGCCTGTAATTTTCATCATAGGTATACCTCAACTATGAGAGACAAAAACTCCCTGTTGATGCATTAGCATATTTGTGCATCTACAGCTGAATGTGTTTTATAATGAATAGAGAACATACCTATAGATTTGATGTTAATATTTCCTTTTAATAAATGCATTACTAGAAAAAAATGCAGTGCCTCATTTTGCAGTAAAGTTGAACTGTTTGGTTAAGATAATTCTGTGTTTGGATGGCTGTACTAATTGTTTTGAGAACAAGTATATTGCATTGAAGAAAAGAGTCAAATCGATTGAGAAAAACTGTAAAGGATGTGATAATCCAATAAAAGATCATTTCCAATAATTAGATAATCTATTTATTTTTATTTTAATATTTTATTATTATTATTCTTTAATATAAGACCCTTTTTAATATAAGTCGCAATGGAACTTGTAATGAGGATGAATATTTTTCTGTAAGATATGAAACTGATCTTGTGATCTAATGAAATCGTGCACGACATGTACTACAAACCTTAACACCAGGGATTCCATCTAATCCTGGCGTACCCATATCTCCCTATAAATAACAGAACACAATGTGGTCTATTCAGCGCACCTCTCTAAAGAGAATTATGTGACTTCTTACACAAGGATGCAAACATCCACATCTACAATCATAAGCCATGGACATGACAGTATAAATAAATAAGTAAATAAATAAATAAAACCTCATACTTATGAGCAGGTCTGGTCTTGAATCAGCTACTGTTATCTTGACACTTTTCAGTCTTTTCATGACATTCAGTATCTTTAGATTTGTATTCATGCTCTTTTTGGCTCTTTTTTTTGCCATGTCATTGATGAAAATTGATGATGCAGGAATCACTGAATCACATTTCTGAAACACATTTCTTCATATTTAGAAAGACATTTTGAACTGATTCGCTACTAAAACATTTCTTTCTTATTGTTCACAAATTGCAAAAGACGCAAAAGCTATTCAATCTCCTAAAATTAAAAAATTAAATAAAATAAAATAATAATTAGAATTATATGCCCTTTTTTCAATTGCTTTTTTGTTACAAGTCTGAACAAGACATTTTGTGAATTACCTGCCCCCATGGTCCGTGTAAATCAGGGTATCTTCCGATCATTAGTTTTTTAAATTTAATATTGAAATCTGAAAAATAAAAAAAATAAAAAAATTTGTTCAAACAAAACGAAAAATCAAGAATTTGGCATCATTTTTCGTTTTTACGTTCAGGGGTAGAAAACGAATAAGCAACTTGAATATTCGATCTCTACATGTGGGCGGGAATGAAACGCATAAGAATGTATTGTAGACAAGCGCAGACCACTATTAATTTATGTGAACATACGTAGTTTTAGACAATAAACTGAGTTTATTTAATTAATATTGAGTATTGGCCAGCTAACTGATGGCATACAAAATCGTTATTTTTTCTGCCTACTAAACCAAAGTCACAGAACCGTTGTGTGACTGACTCGCAGCAGGCACATTATAGAGTGCTGAATCATTCCTGAATGAATCAGAGTCTTTGAAAAACCCATTATTATAGACAACAATGCAACTACCAATTATTATAGACAGCCGATTTTATTCCCAAATGAATGAATGAAGCATTTTGAACGAAGGCTCCTTTATTAACACAGTGACTTACCGCCACCTAGTGGCGATATTACTTTCATAATTCAAGTATCATTTCATTTTATTCATATTTCTGTATTAAAAATGTTGTATAAAACATTAATCTCATTTCATTATACATTTATTATTGCTGTGCAAATGCATGTACAGCCGTCTGATCAGCATTAAACTTAATACATCTAAAAGCATCTTCAGATGCAGGTTCTATATCACTGAATACTGATTTAATTGGTAACAGCCTATTGACATATTATTCTAATTTATTTGATGTAAGAATTTAACATTAAAGATGACATATAAAAGGTAAAACGTAAAAAAAAAAACTGAAAATCAGTTGCCACTTATGGGAAAGTTAATTTCTGACACTGATGACACTGGCTTATTGTTCGAAGTGTTATTTCAGAGTTTGGATATGTTCTAATAACTCAAACAAGTTCACCTTCAAATCATGATGTCAAATTCACATTTCACTAAATTCAATTACTGAAACAAGCACTCTGACGAACAAATAGTCCCATGCCAGTGGGATAACAACATATGATTTCCTAAATTTCTAGAAAGTGCTCTATGAATAAAACTCAAAAAAGAAAAAAAATATAGATGTGCTGTGAAGATAAATTACACAAAGTCATTTCTTTTCATATCTGTCATATTATTTAAGTTCCTCCTTTGTCTAAAACGCAGCGTATTGTCTAACACAAAAGTTATGACTGTATGTTCACATAAATTGATAGTGGTCTGTGCTTCACTACAATACATTCTCCCCGCGCTGCAGTGTGTTGTGCAGCTTTGCCACACAGATTCTGATAGTTAGCTATAATAGATCAGGTGGTGTGCCAAAGGACCAAAGGAACTGCCTCGGTACGGTTTGTGTCAAACCATTCATTAATCTGTCTGTTTGATGAAGAGAAAGAGATAAAATGTAGTAGAAATAAACATGTTAAGAATCAATAGCGGAGTACTTAATCAGGGTATTTTGTATGCCATCAGTTAGCTGGCCAATACTCAATATTAATTAAATAAACTCTGTTTATTGTCTAAAACTACCTATGTTCACATAAATTAATAGTGGTCTGCACTTGTCTAAAATACATTCTTCCCACGCTGCAGTGCATCGCGCAGATTTGCCACACAGATTTTAATAGGTGGTTAGCTATAATAATTCAGGCGGTGTGCAAAAAATGTAGGCTAGTAGGTAGTTGTGAGTGCAGGTGCAAAGTAAATTAATATTTATTAAATAAACTAATATTTCACGGGTAGGTTGCAGAATTTATGCCTACACATAAGAAAGCTCTGTCTAGGCGATGCGGTTTGTGTCAAGCCATTTGTTAATCTGGCTGTTTGATGAAGAGAAAGAGATAAAATGTAGTAGAAATAAACACGTTAAGAATTCATAGAAGCGGTGGACTCTTATTATGTTTTTGTAGGACTTTTAAATGTTTGGTTGACCAATCAGCGGAGAGGGGCGTTTCATTCCCACCCACATGTAGAGACCGAATATTCAAGTTGCTTATTCGTTTTCTATCCCTGAACGTAAAAACGAAAAATGAAGCTAAATTCTTGATTTTTCGTTTTGTTTAGACAAATGAAAAAGAAAAATGTGCCGTTTTTTAATTTTTCAGATTTCAATATTAAATAAAAAAAATGAATGATCGGAAGATACCCTGATTGTTCGACACGGACCCTTCGTATAATTCATTTTCTTGTTTTTGTCTTCAAAATGGAAAAATATTTATATTTTTATACGTATATTTAAACTCCTGGGCATAATAAACGAATTTCAGGTGTTTTTCTAATTTTTTTTATTTTGTTTTCTACACACTCACACTTTCGTCATAATAAACCAAAACGAAAAATTAAGCTTTTCGATTCACAAAGCACATTTTAGTACAGAACTACCACATTTTGCAATAAGTTTGATTGCATCATATAATAATTGCTGTTAATAGTGTTCATCGTCTGTTTGATTATGTCTTTAATTGATTTTTCCATACATTTCTGCCATATATACATTAACTGACAGTCACCACTGATAAGCTACCACTAAAATTAAACTTAATTTGCTGTGAAGTTGCTTTGCAACGATTTGTATTGTGAAAAGCACTATACAAATAAACTTGAATTGAATTGAATTTTTGAAAAAGGGGCGTAGAGGTGTTCTTGGGGGGCGTTTGGTTAGATGAGTTTACACCAAAGATGTATGAGTTATTACTTGCAAAAGAAAATGTTCTGCAATGCCCTAATGCTGTCTCTACACTGGATTCCTCAAAGCAAACTTTCCATATCGATTTTTCTAGTAACTATTGTCTGTAGTAACAGAACATCGGCATCTGCATCCATTACTGTTAGAGCGCTTTCAGTGATACAGTCACTGATTATAATGGGTTCTGTGTGCTTTGACGCAACGTGTCGCGTCATTTGCGTCCAGTGTAGTATTACCCATAGATATGTATAGATGCCCCATTCGACAGCTCCAGGCACATAGATGTGGCCGCCATCTTGGAACAGTCAACTTGACATCATTCGCCATACTGTAGGTTCTCACAGAGCCGTTGAGCCGTTCTGTGCAGGATTGTGGCATCTTTCGAATATTCAGTGATTACTATGGTGAATGACATCAAGTTGACCGTTACAATATGGCGGACGGCTTACATACAGTATAGCGGCCCATCGAAACAGTCGCTAATGAGACATCTACCTATATACAGTATATCTATGGTATTACCTGCCAGTTTACACCAGTGCTGCTAGACTAGACGTTGTATAATTTCCATAGCAATGACTCTTTAATTCAGTGTTTGCTCAGCTTTGTAGCGCAGCTGCCGATCTTCCCTTGAAATAGTAGGCTACGATATGATTTAAAAAAAAAAAAAAAAAATGTACATCAATGCTTCTTGTTTGCTTAATTGGTTGCGTTTTTTAACACTCTAAACACTCTATTTTTAAAATAGGCCTATATCATGAATCTCATGTGGCATTCAAGGACACGGTGTTTTAAAATTATATAGGCCAGGCATATAGGCTAATATGGGCTGTTATGGGTTAAATACAAGCTTTTAAAATAAAATGTTTCTAAAATGTTCAAAAAAGCATCCATTATATAATATCCATTTCTGATGCCGATAATTAGTTCACAGCTCAGGTTTCACTTTCACGTGGAGTGAGGCTCTGGGTATTATCCCACTCTATGCGTGTGCGCTCCGCTCAGTCGAGTGCTCTACTCATATACCGTTCATGCTCATCAAGTCCACTCAAAAATCGAGCCCACAGGAAACATCTATGTAGTACAGTATTGTTTCTATTTGCAATAGCCCTACTGTGCTGTAACATGGTGTGGTATATGGGCAACTCTGGTAACTAGGGGTGTAACGGTTCACAAAATTCACGGTTCGGTTCGATACGATGCAGTGGTGTCACGGTTCGGTATGTTTTCAATACAGCAAAAAGAAAGAAATGCCAGAGAAATTTCCTTGATTTTTAAAAATTTTTAATCATGATTTATTACGGTGATTTGTTTTGCCCTGTTTGAATCAGTTGGAAATGCCTGCCTAAATGCTGCAGGGATAGCTTGAAGAGTGTGTTTATCTTCTTGTTTTGATAGTGATAGCTATTGATGGTAACAATATTTTTAAAAGCCTCAAACTGCCAAGAATGCCCACAACAGATATCTGTACCTACAAACTTCTGAAAAATGAATTTGCCAAGTCTATGAAACCTCCTCCTATAAAACTATATACAATTTTAGGGGAAAAACTGCACAAATAAATTAATGTTCACACTTTATTTGTATTTAGTCTTCATACAAACAAAAAAATTTGAAATCACTGTCAAATAAATGTAAAAGACTCTCAGGCTCACCTTAATAATATGAATATATTTAACTTTAAACTAGAACATAGGCTGATTATTCTTATAGATTGAAAGAAAAGTGCTTCAACCAGGATAACTAACATAAAAAGTGCTCAGAGTTGCTGCTGAAAACAAAAAGAGAGCAACAACAAAAACATGTTTCTGGAGACGGACTCATTCTCCGCCAGCAGGAGGCACTTCTGGAGCAGTAGTAACAGTGGTTTCCCCGGTAACGGCTTTACACAATGCAGCGCTGCGCTCATGAACGCTTCTTTATCAGATAAAATGAAAATGCCATCGAAACTTTTCTGAAGACAGTTGGTTCCCTTCAAAGACATTCATATAAAACACCTGCGCTGCGTTTTGATTTTGAAACGTGCAGTGCTCATGTTTATTCAACGAAGTCAAACGCCACAAATACATCAATGTATGGGAAACACTGGTAATGTGTATCAAAATATCGTAAATGTGTTTAAAAATCATATCACCTTTATTGAAAAAAAAAATATTGCCATATATATTGATATTAAATGATTGTCCAGCCCTAGTTACTAGCCATATTGCAACGAATGATCTAGTCCAGTCTAAGCCTGACTGGAGCAGTGTCTTTTTCTTTTGGGGCTGTTACTTCGTTTTGGCTGCCTTGTTGAACGCAGTGCAACCCTCTACGCACACCTTGGCAATATAATCACCATTGGCTAATACATTTTTTTGTTTACTCGCCAGACTGATATACTATTTTACACA
>NW_015505847.1:346049-387370 GCF_001515645.1 Sinocyclocheilus grahami
CTAAAACTTGGTAACCATGAATGAATGCATATTTGTCATTTTAACTGAACTTAGGACTGGTGGTGGTGTTTAAGATATTGTTGGTCATAGGTAATAGTAATTATTATTAAAAGATACTACTACTACTACTACTACTATTATCTGCTGGGTTCATGAATATTAATCACGTTGTCAGCGTTCGCTCGAACTGATTTGCTGAAATCAAAACAGGGACGGTAATAGATGAGCGCCAACCAACGAGAGCTGTTCGCGCATTAGCTCCGCCCACTGCCGAGAAACTGTCATATCTTCTGCTTGTTCTCAAAAGCTGAATAATTCTAAATGAACTCTGTTATTTTGACAGGAAAATACAAAAGAACATGGTTTACATGTAGCGCGTCGATTCAGCATGGTATGCAAGACTCTCGCTCTCTCTCTTTGCATGTGTGAGAAACACAGCGCTATCAGTAAAGCGACGGCGAGTCGTGCGCCTTCACACTAGTTTACGGTACGTCAAATACAGGTGCGCTGCGTGCTACATAGCATCCATTGAGTACATGACATGATCCATTGAGCGCATCCAAATAGTACAGATCGCTTGACGGAGAGCAAAACTCTCAAGCGCTCAGTCAGCGTGTTTATCGAGTGAAAATCTGTGTTGAACGCCTCTCACACACGTACTGGCGTGTAAAATCTAAGAATTTATTAGCCAATGGCTAATGTTAGACATTATTTAGTCGCCCAGAGCAAGATTTAGTCGCATATGCGAGTGATTTACTCGCAATGTAGAGGGTTGGCGCAGTGGCACTGATACATTATATTTCACACACTTTATTTTATTTTCCAAATGTAATAGGATTAGTCCAACGAATCGTTCGGTTTGTAATGCATACCGAACCGAAACCCTCGTACCGAAAGGTTCAATACGAATACATGTATCGTTACACCCCTACTGGTAACGCTGTTCTCTTATTCATTGATCTGCTAAGTGCTAACCCCTATGTTATGCTCACGTGTTCGGATAATAATAGCTTTCTAGGACTAAACATTATTTGGATAATTGGTAAAAAAAAAAAAAAAACTAAATCTCTTAATAGCCCTACTGTTAGACCTACCTGAAAAACTAAAAAAGCAATTTATTTCATTTGTAGGCCTATTGTTATTTTTTATTTGTGCTATAATTAGTAATTTCTTTATTTGTTCATATTTTATTACTGAATGCTTACTTGTCATTTTTTATTCAATTCAAAGTTTTAATCTCGTGCTACTGCAACAAAATTACCCCACTGTAAAATCAAAAATACACTGAGTGAGCAAAAATGTGAGAGATAGCTAGCTATAATGGTAATTAAACATTGTTTACATATGAATAAAAGCCTACAATAAAATCTGTCATATACAATGCTGCTTGAACGTTTGTTGAACCCTTTAGAATTTTCTATATTTCTGCATAAATATGACTCAAAATATAATTAGATTTTGACACAAATCCTGAAAGTTCCTCAAAGAGAACCCAATCAAACAAATGAGACAAAAATTTATACTTTGTAATTTATTTATTGAGAAAAATGAGCTGGTGTTAAATATTTGTGAGTGGCAAAAGTATGTGAATCTTTGCTTTCAGTATCTGGTGTGACTCCCTTTTGCAACAATAACTGCAAGTAACGTTTCTTGTAACTGCTGATCAGTCCTGCACAATGGCTTGTAGGAATTTTAGCCCATTTCTCAGTACAGAACCACTTCCTCCTATGAACTGCTTGCTTCAGGTCCTTCCACAAAATTTCAATTGGATTAAGGTCCGTAATTTGACTCAGTCATTCCAAAACATTAACTTTGTTCTTCTTTAACCACTCTTTGGTAGAACGGCTTGTGTGCTTGGGGTCGTTGTCTTGGTGCATGACCCATTTTCTCTTGAGATTCAGTTCTCGGACAGATGTCCTGACAATGTCCTTCAGAATTTGCTGGTATAATTCAGAATTCATTGTTCCATCAATGGTGGCAAGTTGCCCTGGACCAGATGCAGCAAAACAGGCCCAAACCATGATACTACTAACACCACCATGTTTCACAAATGGGATAAGGTTCTTATGCTGGAATGCAGTGTTTTCGGTCTCATCCATCCACAAAACATTTCTCCAGTATTCCACTGGCTAGTCCACATGATCTTTAGCAAACTGCAGATGGGCAGCAATGTTCTTTTTGGAGAGCAGTGGCTTTCTTCTTGCGACTCTGCAATGGACACCATGGTTGTTCAGTGTTCTCCTGATGATGGGCTCATAAACGTTAACATTAGCCAATTTGAGAAAGGCCTTTAGCTGCTTAGAAGTTAGCCTGCAGTCCTTTGAAACCTAGTGGACTTTTACACGTCTTGCTTCTAGAGTGTTCTTTGTTGGTGGACCACCCCTGGGGAGGGTAACAGTGCTCTTGAATTTCCTCCATTTGTACACAATCTGTCTGACTGTGGATTGGTGGAATCCAAACTATTTAGAGATGGCTTTGAAACATTTTCTAGCCTGATGAACAACATCAACTCTTTCTGAGGTCCTCAGAGATCCTATTTGTTTGTGCCATGATACACTTCCACAAACATGACCAAATTTTGATAGATCCCCGTTCTTTAAATAAAACAGGACACACACTGACACCTGATAGTCATCTCACTGATTGAAAACACCTCTGAACAGATGGACTCTAATTTCACCTTCAAATTAACAGCTAATCCTAGAGATTCACATACTTTTGCCGCTCACAGATATGTAATATTGGATCATTTTCCTGAATAAATAAGTGACAAAGTATATATTTTCATCTCATTTGTTTGATTGGGTTTGTCAACTTTCAGGACTTGCATGAAAATCTGATGATTTTTTGGGTTATATTTATGCAGAAATATAGACAATTATAAAAGGTTCACAAACTTTCAAGCAGCACTGTAAATTGGTCTCTTCATTAGAAATTAGCCTACTGATTGCCACCATCGATGGACAAAAAATTTAATAATATTTAAAATATCTGTATGACAGTATATTCTGCAGTTCTTCCCTGCTGTACCAAATATCTATACTTTTCAAAGTATCATATCGAAATTATCACAATTCAAGTATTGTGACAAAATTAATTTTGTAGGGTGCCACAAATTTGTTAACATTTCCAAAGGGTGCCGCGACTAAAAAAAAGGCTGGGAAACACTGGGCTATAATATACACCATTATTCAAAAGGGGGTCAGTTAGATATTAAATGGTTTTGAAATAAATTTTCTGCTTAGCAAGGCTGCATTTATTTGATCAAAAATACAGTATCTACACTCTAAAAAAATCCGGGGTTGTTTTTTTAACCCAAATGCTGGGTTGAGCATTTTGGGTCAATTTTTTTGGTTATTTTTTCAGTGTTTGGGTAGTTTTTGTGGTACCCAGCTCCTGGGTCAAATGTAGCCTAACAACCCAATGATTGGGTAGTTTTTTTTAGTGTTACCCAACTCCTGGGTCAGACATAACAACCCAATGTTTGGTTAGTTTTTGTATTACTCAGATCCTTATAGTTATTTACTGCAGGGATTTTGCGTCCTCTTCTGGAGAGAGCAGTTCTAAGTGCCATCAAATTGACGCATTTCTTCGGTAAATACAGGTTTGTGTACATTTCATTTTATATATAAAATCGTTACTGTGCTGTAAATCGTTAAATTTCATGCAGAGCAACCTACATGCGTGCGGTGTGAATCACCTAAACGTCGGTCGTATCGCGTGATTGAAAAGCCTGATACTCTGCATAAAATAAACGATTTTATTCATAGAGATATAGAATACAAATTTGGATGTTAAAATATTTCCTCAGAGCTGTTTACTGTTTGTTTTTGGACAGGTTATGGAGGCAGTCACAGTATATTTCGGCTATGAGTGAAACGCAGGGCAGCGGACTTAGCTGTGAGCAGTTCCCCACTGAACACGACTCCAGCTCGGGCACGAGAGCCAGCGCCATTATGGTGGAAACGGAATAACAGAGACTGGTCGATTATACGTGAATGACATCTGTTTAATGTTTCATTTTAACTTTTAATGGTTGTTAAACAAGTTTAAATAGGCAATATGTATACATAAAAACGATAAACAATGCTGTATTTGATAAAGGAAAATAAAGAAAGTTATCATGCAAACCAGTGGTTGTCTGGAGTATTTTACAAAAGTTTAGAGGATTTAAGTTAATCTGTAAACATTATTTCATGTATACAGTAAAAAATAAGCTATATTATAATAAAAATGAATCAACCCATTAGCAGGGTTAAATCATCCCATTATGGTGGGTTAAATAAATAACCCAATTTGCTCGGTAAAATTAACCCTAAATGTGTTCTGTCCTATATTTACCTAGCCCTTAAGTTAAAAACAACCCAAATTGGGTTGCTTTTAACCCGGTGTTTTAGAGTTTAAAATTTGAAAGAACTGTTTTCTATTTGAATGTTTTTTTTAATGTATTTTTCCTGTCATGCTAAAGCTGAGGTTGCATATCACAATGTTAGTTTAAACGCTTAACGCTGTTAGGCGCATCCGAGTGTTTGTGTGGAAAAAGCGCACCATGAAGGCGCTGGCGTGATCGCTGGCATTTTCCCCCTAATAATACAACTTAAAATACGCCGTCATTTTTGTTCATAGAGAGAAGAGTAACATCATTATACAATGTAGAGGGTCTACTTTTAGTACACCCACAATAACAACAAAACATTGCACTTTTGTAAAATAAAGAAAACAAACAGGATGCGCTTTCTGCCGTCTCGAGCATGTCACAAAAATGAAACTAAACTCAGCTTATATGCCTCACAGACAGTGTTGCCAATTATTTTTCAGAGAAAGTTGCTAAAGGAACGTCGATTTGTGGCTAAATTATGTTATGATGTCATTGCGTGATGACGTTATTGCGTAATTATGATGCAAAATTGTGTCACAACATCAAATCTCAGCAAAAATACTTTAAGTTTTTTTAATAGCTAGTAAACTAGTAATACTACACATTCTCAACAATTATGCTTTAAGCAGTGTATTAGTAGTTAGTTAGTATGCTACACTAAGAAAAGCCTGTAAGAATAGGGCATCTATTCTGTTAACATGAAAGGATTTTCCGTATTGGTTTTTTACCTGCATTTTAAATTACACATTGTGTTTTTTGGGTAACAGGGTTACAATGGATAATGGATAATGTCCTGGAAAATTACAAGTATCTTTTCCATTTTTCTTACAGAACTGATCAACAATTGCAGGTACAAGCTAGATGCTATACTAACAAAGTGTATCATAAATGACCAATTATTAAATTATTATTATTATTATTAAATTGAACAACTGCAAATAGCAGCTAACTTAATTCACGTGATATCTGTACTGCTAGGCATCTTTGGTTTCCTCTTTTTGTGTAATTTGGAAGGAAAATGTGTGCTTTTTTTAGTCACATCAAAAGTTGCCAAATAAAATAAAAAAAATTGTTGCTAGGTGCTTTTGGAAGAAAAATGTCCCAGAGTAGTCTGAAAAGGTGCTAAATTTAGCAACAAAATTGCTAAGTTGGCAACACTGCTCACATACATATAAGAAATGTATTTATAGAAACCTTGAAATGTCTACTTTAAAACGAAACAATTAAAATCGAAACAAAACTGTATCATTATGCAATCCCTATTAAGGTGCTTCCAACTGTAGGCCTACTGCAGAGATGGCGAGTCAGTAGCGTTTCCATTACCCTTCAAATTGCGCAAATTGAAATTACGAATTGAAAATAGGCTACGCTACGTAATTTTTACGCTCGCATGAGGTGGTTTTTCAGGCAATGCGCAAAAGGATTAATTCGCAAAACGGCAATGGAAACGGCTTTTTCGCATTTACAGGTCACATGGCGTATGTAATAAGTCATATGATCATTCTTCAACGTACTAACCTCCAAGAAACAATTCATAAGTGGCCGCGCTCCAGTATAAGGGGCTTTCCCTACTATTAAAGCTTAGACAATTTACACTGCACACGTCTGTGGTGCAGTGTGGCTCTGATACGGTCACTGAAGCTGATTACGGCCACCCAATGCTTGTTTGTTTTTATACAGTCTATGGTTTATTCCAGCAGCGCCACGCACGTTTCTGAAGCGGATCTCTTTGCTGCTTCTGTAAAGATACAGGCACAAGCCTCCTTTGAATAAATATAGCCAAAATCCCACCAAAATCCATTGCCATGACTTATCGCGAGAGGCAAAAGGTTACGTTTTAGCCACATAACATTGGTTAATGGAAACGCCTCATTTCGCAATACTTTTTTATCGACATTCAGAAAATATCGCCAAAGTTTTGCGCAAATCTGTAATGGAAACGCGCGTGTCAGCTGCAAAGATGTGTCACTCCTCTCCATCTCCACATTTATTAATAAATAATAAAAATATCTTCTTACTATTTTTACCCGATACAGTAATTGCTGGTGCTTTGCACTGCTTTATGTGTGCGCTAGAACGCTGAAGGCTCATTATGGTTTAGTATTTAATTCGCCGACTAGAAAAAATATTTAGTCAGGGAAGCCGACTAAGAGATGTTTATAAACAAATTTCGGGAGGCGCACGCACAGATAATTAACACGGCCAGTTCATCATTAGTGATTACGCCATGTATCCAATCAGCGCAAAAGAAAACTCCTATAAATAACCAAGTACGTCCTACCTAAGTTATCTCTCGATTTTCAGCATTCGGTTTGCTCCTTTTGCCTTTTTACCACAGACCCAATTTCCCGGCCAACGAAAAGACTGGGGATTTTTCAGATCCTCCGCCGCAATTTGCCGGCCCCATAATCACTCCTTCTCCGCCAGACACGGCCGCCGAGCACCAGGCTTCATCGCGGCCGCTGCTCTTCTCGACAAGCCACACGCTCTGGCCAATAGACCGTGCAAAGCCCCGAGCTCGCCTCGCTCGTCATTACCATCGTACCGCACAAGACCCGGCTCTCCTCGAGCGCTGGGTCGCAGCAGCAGCAGGCCTTCAACGAGCCTGTGCCGCGCCCCAGATCTCTCCGCAGCAAAGCCTCACTCGCTTCCCGCTGCGGCTAAGCCTTTCACCGCGGCTCTTCCGGCGCAGGCCGTGTTACAAATTAATTAATTTTCAGGTGAAGTCATTTTATGACATAAACGGATGTTGATGCCATTTTGTAACACCTCCGTGAAGTTGGCCCCCCCAACTTCACGAGGTTTTTGAACCTACGAAGCAAACGTTTTTTCCAAAGTTTATCATGCACACTGAAATGTCTGAAAGCGTTACATTAGCCTTATTGTGCATGTATAAAACCTCACTGAGATGATACAGACGGAACAGACATAATACATTTTACGCAATTCTTCTGGCAGGATCAATTCATTTAAGTTAATATTTCACCATTTACTGACACAACCACGGCTCGCTCACTCAGAATTGATCTAAAACGCAACTGCCCTCGTGTTTTGCCGTAGGACAGCAATCGTGAGTAAATTTTCTGTGGTCTTTTAGGTCTGTAATATGAAGAGCGTGCAAAGTAAATATCTTAAGCAACAATGTGAAGGTGAATAACACATAACTGCAAAATTTGCCTTACTGGTATGTCTATTGGTACAATGCAGTGTTGCCAGAAATACGATAATTTCTACCTCTACGATGTACGATCAATAATGAAAAGAGAAAAAAAATCCAATAATGTATGATTTCATAATTTTATGACGATTCAAATGATGGTCATAGGGCTTCTATATTCATACACGAAATCGGCTCATCACAGACACTCTAAATGAGCTCATGCACACCTCAGAGTGTGTTAAAGGGGTCATATGATGCTTTTTTTAAAGATCATTATTTTGTGTATTTGGTGTAACAGAATATGTTGACATGCTTTAATGTTCAAAAAACACATTATTTTTCAAATACTATACATTATTGCAGGGTTCCTCAAATCTTACCCTGGAGGTCCAATGCGCTGCAGAGTTTAGCTCCAACCCTGATCTAACTCAGCTACCTGCGATTTTCTAATGATCCTGCGGCCATTGATTAGCATGCTCAGGTGTGTTTGATTAGGGTTAGAGCTAAACTCTGCAGGAAAGTGGGTGGGCCAGATTTGAAGATCCCTGCATTATTGTATGTCCTATATGCCCCGCCTCTCTCTCTCGTTTTCTGCAAAGTCCCTCCTTCCGACAAGCGCAGTCTGCTCCGATTGGCCAGCTGACCCAGTGCATTGTGATTGGCCGAACACCGCAAGCACTCGTCGGAAATGTAACGCCCCTTACCATGAAAGGAAAACTTGAAATCGCATCATATGACCCCTTTAAGAATGCATGAGGGTGCCCTGCTTTAAAGCCAACGTGCACTATGTTGCGGTCCATGATGGCAAGAATCCCCTCAACATCTGGCAACACACAGGCTTCTGATGACAGCGGCTCAGATGTGGAGTTAACAGCTGAAGTCTGTCTACACTGGATGTGACAAAGGGAGTGTTAAAAATCATTTTAATACGTCATAAATAGAACGAGGCATCAGTTTACTGTCGGGGTTGTCGTGTCACATCCAGTGCAAACAGTCACTGATTATAATGGTTTCTATAGTATTTCGTCGCACTGCTCGCGTCCAATGTAAACACGGTACGCCTAGTTATCTATTGTGGTAATTTGCAGGTAGTGTCAAAAAGTTGTTGGTTTAGATAGCTGTATTCTGTACGTTTGAGTCGTGTACGATAATTTTCTTCCAAATACGATAATTGAGCTTCTAGTATGATACTTGGACATTTCCAATCTGGCAACACGGGTACAATGTGTCACATGACTAAAAATGCATCATCGTTTTCAAAAGCCTCCGTTTCCACAGTCCATACTACAATGTGAAAACCGCATTTTCAGATTTATCCACTCTGAAAGCGTTTTAAAAGCTCTGTTTTCCTGGACTCCTTGTTTTAGTGTGGATGGAAGGCCAAAACGAGAGGAAAAGACGCGTTTTCAACAGAAACTTATTAATGTGGACAAGGCTTGAGGAGTTGCCAAATCTAGCAACAAATTTACTGCAACACAAACTAAGTCTGCAACACTGCAGGCTACCCAGGCATTTCAGCTTGTCCCGCTAAATGTCACTAACCCTTCCACTTTCTCGTGGCCTACAGCTATAGCAGCGGAAGCAAGTGTGAAGCTGCTTCCGCTTGCAACACAGGCCCTCACACCTCAGTATTTCCGTCCTGTGACTTCTAACCCACCCTTTTCCTTTCAGTGGCCTCCAGCTCCCGTAGCAGACGCTAATGTGAGGCTGCCTCCACTAGCAGTGCAGGCTACACAAGCTCTTCAGGACGTCACAACCCAACCCCCTTCCCATGGCCTACAGCATTTGTAACACAGGCCCACATCTCTTCCGCTCCCTCATGCTACTAATAACCATTTTTCTGTTCAGTGGCCTCCAGCTCCCGTAGCAGATGCTAGTGTGAGCACGCCTCCGCTAGTGGTGCAGACCCATCCACAGCCCTTGGAGGCAGAAAATGACGGTTTTCAAGTGGCAGTCTATGGAGCCATGGAATAAAAAAAAGATAAATTTGATTTTATATTTCAAAATTCTTTCTTTATTCTAGCAATTCCGAGATTATATCTCACAATTCTAATAAGGAAAAAACAACTCGTCATTCTCTCATTTCCCCTCGGCTCTTCTGGCTTTTTTCCCCTCAGATTTGACAAACTCACTATTTTTGAGTTAAGTCGAGTTATAAAGTCCGAATTAGGAGATATAAACTTGCATTTGCGAAAAAAGTCAGAATTGTGAGATAAAATAACTGTTATGTAAAAATGTTAATAAGGTTTAAATATTTCTAATAGTAAGGTTTAAATAATATTTCATGCTGTAACTGTAGGGCTAATACAATACGTCCCCTATGAACAGCATATGTGAATATGTAGACCTACTGTTTAAATCGAATTTATGCTTTAAAAGTAGAGTAATCATAGCAGTTTTCATCCATAGTATGTCCATTTAAACGTCTGCGTTTAGCTTCAAATGGCGTCTTTGACGACAGTATTCTATAAAAATTATTTGCATTCCGATCTTGACATCAAAAGGCACAAAAATATTTTTTCTTTGGAATGAAATCCATGAAATCATGGATTTTACCCATTTACCTACACTTGTTCGCAGTGTTTTTCTGCAACCACAATGTGCACGCAGCTGCATGTGACGTAACTGTGACGTCTACTCTAAATTGGTCTATAGGATGTAATTTGAATGTCCAGTAGTCCTCAAATAACATTATAGTCCTGTCTTGTCTTGTTAAGATGCGGCATGAATTTCGTCATACATTTTATCATCAGATATTAGTTTTAGCTCATCAACGTCTCGTCTTATTCACAGAAAAAAATGTTCGTTTACGAATATTTTTCGTCGTCATCTTCGTTGACAAAATGAACACTGCGTTGAGCACTGTACAGGCTCTCACGGTCGCCCTTAGTACATGTGTTTTTTTTTCTTTTGTAGATGCTAGATGCTAATAGAACCTGCTTCAGGAGAATAACATTATCTAAATATTTCAAAGAAATATTTTCAAAGAAAAATTGGAAGAAGGTGTTGACATATAATGGTTGTGACACAGGAAATATTAACATTAGGATTTAAAATATTCTAAAACCATAAAACTGACCAGAGCCTGTCTGACACTGATGTACTCTGCAGAGGTGCAATGTGGCAAGGGGGTCATTTAAAGTGTTTTTTTTTTTACATTTTAATGAATGTCTGACAGTGTTGACAAAAAGTGGGGACACAACTTTAAAAACCTTATGAAACATGCATGTGTCACTGAAATGCAGCCCCCACAAAACAACCTTGTTTTGATATGAGATAATTTATTAAGTGTTGCTTTTGATAAAACAAGCTCTTTTTCATCATTTAAAAAAACAAACTTTTATATCCATTTTATTGCATATGAATGCTTGAACCCTTCTCTGTGGACACACTGTTTTAGATGTAGTGAGAAGGCAATAAGTGTCATAGATTTGATATAATAATGATAAAATTAAAGGGGTCATATGACATTGCTAAAAAGAACATTATTTTGTGTATTTGGTGTAATATAATGTGTTTATGCGGCTTAAGGTAAAAAAAACACAATTTTCCACATAATGTACATTATTGTTGCTCCTCTATGCTCCGCCTTTCTGAAACGCGTCGATTTTTAACAAGCTCTTTTTCATCATTTAAAAACATTCTCTCCATTTTATAGCATATGCATGATGGAAACCTTCTCTGTGGACACACTGTTTTAGATGTAGTGAGAAGGCAATAAGTGTCATAGATTTGATATAATAATGATAAAATTAAAGGGGTCATATGACATTGCTAAAAAGAACATTATTTTGTGTATTTGGTGTAATATAATGTGTTTATGCGGCTTAAGGTAAAAAAAACACAATTTTCCACATAATGTACATTATTGTTGCTCCTCTATGCTCCGCCTTTCTGAAACGCGTCGATTTTTACAAAACTAATCATTCTAAAAAGCGAGGTGTACGCTGATTGGCCAGCTATCCAGTGCGTTTGAATCATCAGTGGCAAATTCTTTAAATATGAAAACGTACTTACAGGCTGTGATTTAGAAGCGCCAGACTGTCCTTGCAAAGTTGGAATTGCCCCACTTTATAGAAACAGCCTTTTGTAGGCTACTCTCCCAGGTTCAGGAAACCGTCCTCCATAAAATGCGCTGGACACATCTGAATATTTGGGTTGAACTGTTCTGGAACAGTGTTGTAAATACAACTTAACCACTGATTTCTAGGTATGTCCTCTTTTGGAAGACCAAACAAAGTGGTTTTACTTTCACAACGAAAAACACAGCATCTCCACGGCATGGCGGCGGCAACAATACTACAGCGAGAATCCAAGCTACGCCTTCTTTCTTTGGGTGAACATGTGGGCGGTGTTATGCAAATCTACCCACAGTGACGTAGACATGTGGGGGCGTGTTTAAACGAGGCGTTTTAGGAGGGCGTGGACTAGTCTTAACTTTTATAAAGAAAATCTCTTTGGGTTTGAGACTGTAGTCTTTGCAACGAACAGCTTGTAACACTCCAAAGAGAAAGGAAAACTTGAAATTGCATCATATGACCCCTTTAAATGGAAGGGGATAATTGTGTTAAATACATTTTATTATTGATCCCAAATGACATTTACATTGAAAATATTTTCATTTTTAAACCTAATAGCAGTTACCATTGCTGGACATGTTTTGTCCCATGTCTCAAGAATCAGTGTCCTGTAATTTAAAAGTGGCTAAAGGCAAAAATAGGAAACGTACTGTGTATTCAAAACCATAAGATTTTAAAGGAAGTGAAGATATGTTATCTTACCTTCATTCCATCGATACCTGGAATACCAGGTGGCCCAATGGAACCCTACAAGTGAAAATTACATATTGTCATTAGATATATTTAAAATAAATTAGATATTGGCATTTAGATAAAGACACGTTAGATAAACATGTCATGTGTAGATAAAGATACTGGCATTTAGATAAAGACATCCACCTAGATAAACCTCAGGCTGCAGACTTTTACACTCTGCTTGCCTCTTTTGATCTCAAGAGAGTGTTAACTACGGCTACTCACAAATCAGGCAACCAACTGGACCTTATTTACACACGACACTGCTCCACTGATCATGTACTGGTTACTCCACTGCACACCTCGGATCACTTCCTCCTCACTCTTAACCTCAACATGGTTCCTGACACAACACATACCCCTCCATGTGTCATCTTTCAACGTAACCTACACTCACTCTCACCCTCCCGGCTATCTGCTATGTTTCATCTTTGCTTCCTCCCCCTAAACCGTTATCATCTCTTGATGCTAACAGAGCTACTGATAATTTCTGCTCCACTCTTACATCTTGTTTAGACACTGTCTGCCCCTTGTCTTCCAGGCCAGGCCTTACCACCCCTTCTGCCCCTTGGCTGTCAGATGTTCTCCGCGGTTGGTTCTGCTGAAAGGGTATGGGTATGTCCTCCTCCTCCCCCTCCTTCATCAACTCTAACAGCTGACGACTTTGCCATGTTCTTCATTAATAAAATTAAAACCATCAATGCACAATTTTCCACACCACAATCTGTCAAGCACATCTTACCAGCAAACATACACTCGTTTACATCCTTCTCTTCACTCTCTGAGGCAGAAGTCTCCAAACTCATCTTTTCTAATCATCCTACTACTTGTCCGCTTGATCCTATTCCATCTCATCTCCTTCAAGCCATTTCTCCTGCAGTTGTACCTGCGCTCACTCACATCATTAACACATCCCTTCACACTGGTGTTTTTCCCTCAGCTGCCTTAGCTGCTCGCTGCTCCCTTTCATGCTGGATGAAGGACCATCACCTTCAACTCAACCTTGCCAGTACAGTACATATTAACTGACTCTATATATCTATTTGTCATTCAAAGTGATGACTTTTTTTTTTTTAAGTTTTGTGATCCCTCAGAACAGGCTTATGATTCTGTTGCTTATCTATGAACAGAAAACCCTGAGGGAGGTGTTGAAGTGTCATTTCTCACTGCTAGATCAAGAGTGGCCCCTAAGCGACAGCTATCCATGCCAAGGTTAGAACTGTGTGCTGCCCTCACTGGTGCTCGGTTAGCTTCTCTTGCCAATAGAGAGCTTACATTACACATATGTTCCTGTTTCCTCTGGACTTGCTTCACCACAGTCCTGACATGGCTACAGTCTGACTCCTGTCGCTTTAAGGTTTTTGTGGGCACCAGATTTGCCGAGATTCAGGAACTAATGGTCAAACCTGGCATTATATTGATTCTACCAATAATCCATCAGACAACATCACCCATGGAAAAACTTGGTAGAATTAGCAACAGATAAGTGCTGGAGACAAGGACCAGCATTTTTTTCTGGTAACCACAGGACCACCGGCCCATTACACCAGACCAAGGTATCATTGACAGTTGTGAACTGAGGGAATTTTTCTGCTGCAATCTGAAGATCACTCTTTCCCAGATCCAAATCTATGATGGCAAATCAATGCCATTAATAACCGAGCACAGCACTGATGCTGGCATGCATGGTAAATCACTTCCGCGAGAAGAAAACAGATCTAGACGGGAGGAAACGGGAGCCCGCAAGCTCATTTCAAACCCTTGTGACATGTAGTGATGGGACGATTGATACCGAGACTCCGATGCTCCGACGCAGTTTTCAAAGCCCTATTGTATCACACACTGTGCCGATGCTTGTATCAAAATGACAGTACCACGTGATTGATGGCGTTTGAAGCTTCGAACGTCATGCAGTATCGGAAGGTCGAGACAGCTGGTTTGAAAAAATTTGGCGCTTCGCATGACTCTTGTGTTTGACTTTACATTGACTTGGTTGTGTGTGTGTGTACACTTATTTGGGATTCAATAGAATAGTTTAGAATAACCTCAACACCAGACAGAAACTGAATGCACGTCACACCTCTATTGCATTTTATCATGTTCTATAGCTGAGGTCTCGGAGACCCCGAACAGCTCACCCAAAATATTTTAGCTACTACTCGCATCAATTATTAATTATAATCACACACTTGTATATTTTATATTATTGATCAATATGTGAATCCGTTGACTGGACTACGCATGACACGAGTTGGCACAGATTAAAAACTTTTTCAAACCATCCTCTGGGTTAAGGCTAGATGGCATACAGCAAAAACTACTGGGCATGCGCACATCAATATAGCGTAATTTTTCTCACACTGTACAACAATAATTACTATTTTTGCATTATTGTAAGGGGTAGGTTTAGGGTTGGGGTAGGTGTAGACGTTAATAAAACACAATCTAATACGTAGAAAATTCAATTTATTGTTAGCTTTTGGTTTTAGCTGGATCCTACGGTGGCAGAGAAGTGCACAACAAATCACAATTCTGAAAACAAAAGAACAAATTACAAACGCAAATGCAAGTCTAAAAAACTAAATTACAATTCAGAAAACACAACAACAATTCAGAAAACACAACAACAATTCAGAAAACACAACAACAATTCAGAAAACACAACAACAATTCAGAAAACATAAGTCAGAAAACACAATGACAAATTCGAAAACAAAATAAGTCAGAAAACACAACGACAATTCAGACAAACCGGAAAAGGTAGGTATAGTTTGAGACAGTGCCATTGGTTTGGGATTACTCACCGCTGACTGGACGAGACATCTGTCAATCAACGTATACAGGGAAGAACCAGCCGAAGAACAGCAGAGTCGTGGTAGAAAGTTCGGAGATGGTACTAAAGTAGCTCAGTTTAAATGTATTGTATGAATTGCTTTACTCTGGAATAAAAAATACGTGGTGTATATTTACATTTAGTTAAAAGTGGCTGTATAACATCAGCTCCAGTGGTGCAGATGGATAAGCGCTTGCCCTTGGCTTTTTGACGCGATCGACCCGAGTTCGATCCCGCCTTTTGCCGAACTTTTTTTCCCTCCCTTTTCAAATCTCGTATCACATTGTAAAGGCATTTATTTTCAATAAAAATTAAGGAAATAATCAAAAAGTTGAAAATAGAGTATCGGGTAGGGTTAGGGTAGGTGTAGGGAGGGTTTTATTGTATCAATAAGGTGGCATCCATTTAATAATTTAAATTTAAATTATAATTTACACTCAATACATTATTGCATACTGTTTTATAATGTACTGAAGTGCAGATAATTGCCACTATTTGCAACAAGTAGTATACTTGATAGTAGAAATCCTGCTATTTTAACATAGTGTAACTAGGTATTTGCACTGTGTAAATAGCATATTGCTAAAAATACTGCTATTTTCACTTAGTGTAAATAGAATCCATTGCTAATACGAGATTTGTAAAGGGAGGAAAAAAATCTTGGCAAAAGACGGGATCAAATGTTGGAGCTGATGTTTCACAGCCACTTTTTACTAAATGTAAATATACACCCCATATTTTTTATTCCATAGTAAGGGCAATTCATACAATACATTTAAACTGAGCTACTTTAATACCATCTCCGAACTTTCTACCACGACTCTGCTGTTCTTCGGCTGGTTCTTCCCTGTATACGTTGATTGACAGATGTCTCGTCCAGTCAGCGGTGAGTAATCCCAAACCAATGGCACTGTCTCAAACTATACCTACCTTTTCCGGTTTGTCTGAATTGTCGTTGTGTTTTCTGACTTGTTATTTTGTTTTCGAATTTGTCATTGTGTTTTCTGACTTTTTATAATGTTTTCTGAATTGTTGTTGTGTTTTCTGAATTGTTATTTTGTTTTTTAGACTTGCATTTGCATTTGTAATTTGTTCTTTTGTTTTCAGAATTGTGATTTGTTGTGCACTTCTCGGCCACCGTAGTATCCCGTCTAGCCACAACCCATCCTCTGCTCCGCGATGTTTTGTTAGATTTGGTAGAGAAACCAAGTCTGACCACCAGATGTCGCTAATGCACACTGTGTTAAAAGCTTCGAATAATGAACCATTTTTCGGCACAATTTCATGAAAGCCTCAAACGGTTCAAAAAGCCTCGGTTTCCCATCACTAGTGACATGTCCTCTGCACGCAATACAAGCCCTCGCGCGCACATGATCATTCCCCACATCCTCGCGCTCAATCTTCTCTCACCTGCTCGTGCGAACACTTTTATTTTTGTCAGTCGTGGGGCGGGGCTTGCTGTTTTAATTGTTACCTCAAATGTCATTGGTTATTCCCCTTTTCCGGAAGTCAGTATTGGACGCCTGTTATAAGATGATTCATAATTCACTTGACTTGACACATGGCTTCATCAGTGGACCATACATGTGAGTTATCATTTAATTGGCTTGTTTTTAATTTGCATTTAATCAGTCTTCTGATTTCTATTGCAGTCTTGTGATGATAAGAGATACACATATGAACCCTTTTTACAGACTGTAATGATGCACACACACACACACACACACACACACACACACACACACATATATATATATATATATATATATATATATATATACGCATTCCTGATATTATTGATCTTCTCAGAAAAAAAAGGAAGCAATTTAGGCCCAATCCCATTTCTACCCCTTAGCCCTTCCCCTTTCCCCTACCCCTCCGTTTGGTGCGTTCACGTGAAGGGGTAGGGGTGTCTCGATTCTCTTTTGGTTGGAGGGGTAGGGGTAAGGGGAAAGGCCAGATAGCCCTTCAAACAAAGATTTTTCAGGACCACACTTCAAATGAAGGGGTATGAATTATCTCGGCGTAAACCGGCTACAGCGGCAACATGGCTGCCCAAGTGAACAAAAAGACACATAAATGTAAGCATTTTTGGCATTAATAAAGATTTTAATGAAAAGTAATCATTTGTTTTATGTTACATTCAATCGTGAGTTCATAATTACGGTCATGATTTTCAAAGAACTGTTTGCCAAAAATCGCTAAAGTTTGCTAACGTCATATCATTACAGACTGCACAATAGTGCCACAGCATATATGTTCATGTCTGATCAGGGCGATAACCACCATAGACATTGAGGGGGGCTAGTCCCCCCAATAATTAGAAATCGCAAAACCCTTTTCTCAAATATTGCCAGAGAGTGAGAGAGAGTCCTCTCCTGAATCACGAATTTGAAAAATGGGACAATAATCCGATTGAAGCCCTGCATGCTGAGTTCTGTAAGAGTATCCTCAGAGTACAGAACACACTGAACAACGCATGCAGGTCAGAATTAGGCCAATACCCTCTACTAATGCGCATTGAGAAACGAGCCATCACATTTTGGAAACACCTTAAAATGAGTGACCCCAACTCTTACCATTTTAAGGCCCTTAAAATCCATGAAGTGAACACTGAAAAAAGTCCCCTGATTCAGATGGTCCTGAAGTTGCAAAAGCAAACTAACATGACTAACAACAGCCAGCATCAGGACACTGAAATATTCATCCACAAAATTCGGCCCAACCAAATTATAAAAGCACAAAAAGAAAATTATCTAACTTATTGGACTGAAACAACAGAAAAACAAAGTAAACGTGAATGTTATTTGGCCCTAAATAGAGATTACACAACTGCAGAATATCGGAGTACAGTGAAAGATTGTAAATTAAGAAGACAAATGATGAGGTACAGACTGAGCAATCATATTCTGACTATAGAGACAGGCAGATATCAACAGCACTGGCTGACCAAAGAGATCTGCCCATACTGTAATCAAGTGGAGACCGATCAACACTTCCTCACCAGCTGCCCTAACTATCAAAACATTAGAAAGACATTTTATCCAAAATTTGAAGTACTTTTTCCTGACTTCAATATTTATTAGGTGAAAAACAAGATTGTATCTTACTAGCAGCAAGATACATTGATGCCTGTCACAAAAAGAGGCAGGAGTCAACAAAACAGTGATGTGCCTACACACACACCACTGAATTTTAAATTGTTCATAGAATAATAATTGTTGATTTGTTCTATTTTAATTATATATATATATATATATATACAGGCATGCATTTTTTATTATTTATTTATTATTATTTTATTTATTTTTATTTATTTTAACAGATGCATTAAAAAAAATATATATATATACATTGTAACAATTGTCATGCCAATAAAGCACATATTGAATTGAATTGATCTGAACTGAACTGAATTGAATTTAGAGAGAGAGAGAGAGAGAGAGAGAGAGAGAGATGGAAATTGCGTGTACGTGCGTCTGTGCGTCTCTCTTTACAATGAGTGAGTTTACTTCAAAAACAGCGATTTGGTCCTCTCGTTGCGGGATAATATACGTAATGTAGCGATTCAGTATTTAAACGGCTATTAATAAAAGTCATGAGGCAGCGTTGACAAGTTTCTTTGCTCCTGGATGTGTGAGCTGCGCAACCTCCGATATGTGTGTGTCAGTAAGCAGCGCATTAATATAGAACGGTAATTAAAGGCTCTAATGCACACCAGTATAGGTGTTTATTGTAGGAGCTAAATGACGTATGATGACGTGTAACGGTATAGTAGTGGTGTCCCAATTCTTAGAGGAATATTTTCACCCCTACGACTTGACACTCTGTTTCAAGGGACAAGGGGAAGGGATAGGCGGAGGGGGTAGGGGAATGGGTATAAAATAGAATTGGGATTAGGCCTTACAGTCTTACTAGTCATCTGCTATCAAGATCAGTCCATTCACTATGATGTATATGAAAATTGATTCCTGTTTATTGAAAAGAAGCTTGTAATACATTCAATTCCAATGTATTTACTTATGTTCTTTTTGTTGCATTATTATTTTTTTCCCTTTGTAGCCTTTGCAGGTTGTGTACTTGAATGCAGCAAATAACAACTGGGCCTCGACATCATACCAATTCTTCTCAGAAGCAATCCAAAAATTTGGCATACTGTCAAGGCAAGTACAGTAAAGAAAAAGCATTTGAATTTTATTTCTGGAAACATATTTCTATTTTTATTTTCTTTAAATCAGGGTCAAGGGAGACCAAGGAGTGGAGGATGTACAGATGGCCAGGTTCATGTTTTCTTCAAGAGGCACTGACCAACATAATTTCATATCTGGTAAAAGTGTCCATAATCAAAGGTAAAGAGATATGATGTATAGTGACCCTGTTTTAGTTACCCTTTCACCACACTGCTCAGTCATTAATGGCATTGATTTGCCATCATACAAATCAGTAAAACAGTTTCAAAGATTTAATTGAGGCAGCTGTGCTTTTACGCCACGGGGGGCTGGGAAACAGAGAAATCTGACAGCTGATGACTACAAATTGGCAGAAACAGCTATTCTAAGAAAATCTTGACAAGATACCTTCCCTGAAGACTTGGACTGTCTAGCAACCCTGCAAACATGTCCTTGCGGGGCCCATGCTGGCTTTTTGCGGGCACAGTGGGCTAGGGTTAGGGCCCTACTAAACAGGCCCAGTGTGGGCTTGCCCAGGCGAGGGCCACAGGTTTGGGCTCACCGCAGGCTCTCTGTGAGCAGCCCACTATATGGGACTGCCCACATTAATCCAATGATGGCCCAGTGTGGGCCAGACATGAGCCTGTTAATAAAAATTTTGTGGGCGGTTTTCTTCCTTACCACTAGGGGTGCTAGGATGTTTTAGGTTTCCTTAAGTAAAGCCATGTGGTAGAGAGAGTTAGCAATAGCAAGCAGCAGTAGCCAGCATGGAAAATGTGTCATTTCAAGCCCAGTCTACACAAGTTGTTTAAAAGTGTACATTGCTGATGTGTTTTGCAGAGATGTTACATGTATGTATGGCCTATGTTTGGATTGATGCTAAAAATTTAAGACAGTGTATTTGTATGCATTTTAGAAGGACTCTTTATTGGTGAGGTTATCACATCATGGTCCAGTTTGAATATGGATTTAAAGTTCTTTTCGAGGTGAGACCATAGTCTGGACAATTTTTGATGGTTCCTGGTTAGGAAGACTCTGGTGTTTGAGAGCTGTGGTGTTTTTTTTTTAATTTTCACATTTTTGGCAGTATAGACATTACTTATGTGGTATCTGCATCCATTTCAGATGTATAATAAATGTTTTTCCCAAAGACTTAAGTTATAGTAGCTGAAAAGTATTTAAAGTGAAACAGATGCATTGTTATAGATCAGGGGTGCATCCTGTTCATGGAGATCTACCTTTCTACAGAGTTCAGTTCCAACCCTGATTAAACAAACCTGTCTGTAATTATCAAGTGCTCCTTCAGATCCTAATTAGTTGGTTCAGGTGTGTTTGATCAGGACCAGGTTGGGCACCCCTGTTGCAGATTAATAGTGTGGGCTAAGTGAGGGCTGCCCATGCAGGGCCAGCACTAAGGGGCCAACGTTTTGCCAATGAGAAAAATCTCAGAGGCCCTGCGCTGGTAGCCCGCTGGGGGCCCTTAGGCTAGAAAAGTCTTCTTTTCCTTATGAATGGTGGTTGGCAAACCCACTTAAATGAATGAATGAATGAGGCATTTATATAGCAATTTATTGTGTATTGCTGTACACCCAAAGAGCTTTACAATCATATGGGGGGGTCTCTCCTCATCCACCACCTGTGTGCAGCATCCACCTGGATGATGTGCCGGCAGCCACAGCACAACAGCGCCAGTACGCTCGCCACACACCAGCTACTGGTGGAAAGGAAAGAGAGAGATAGAGCCAATTCAATGGATGGGGATTATTAGGAGGCCATGATTGACAAGGACAAGTAGAGGGAATTTGGCCAGGACACAGGGGTTACACCCCTACTCTTTTACGAGAAGTGCAATGGGATTTTTAATGACCATAGAGAGTCAGGCCCTCGGTTTCATCACATCCGAAGGATGGTGCTTTTTACAGTATAGTGTCCCCGTCACTATACTGGGGCGTTAGGACCCACACAGACCACTGGGTGAGCACCCCCTGCTGGTCTCCCTAACACCTCTTCCAACTGCAACCTAGTTTTCCCAGGAGGTCTCCCATCCAGGTACTGACCAGGCTCAGCCCTGCTTAGCTTCAGTGGGCAACCAGTCTTGGGCTGCAGGGTGATATGGCTGTGGCTAAAGGCGCATCCTGCCACCTACTGCGTGACACCGGCATGACAGCTGACACAAAATAAGGATCAGGTTTAGGAGAGCCAATACCAATCAGGTAAAAAAAAAAACCTCTTGATGAGCCCTGATCCTGATCCTTGAACTAGCTAAAAATAAATCCAGTCCCCAGACACTCTTGGGCTTTTTTAATCATTAGAAGACAGAATTGTGATTCATATATGAATAGATTTTTTCGTGCACCCCTAGTTTTGATGGCATAGCAACAAGTCTTCCTCTTCTCTAAAGCAGTGCAACATGGCCCGCCCCCTTTGTTGCATGTTCCCCGGGGCTGGGTTTATCAGGGTTTGTGACGTCACAAACCCGGGAAGTAGGCCTAACTCGTTGTAGTCCTTACAAGCTGTTTTTGTAGGCATTAAACTGCCATAATTTTAAAAGATTATATTGTGGGTGTTCATGCAATTAAATGAGTGGAGACGACATGTGAGCTGGATGCTGAAGCCGTGAACTGGCTAACTTTATTTTCCGAACAACCCACTAGTCAAAAACTCTAATCTCTTAAAGGGGAAAACACACACTTCCGTCAACAAACATTCTTAAAGGGGGAAACCTTACAAGCACCGTATGTGAATTCTGTCACACCTTTAAACATAAGTCACCACACAAACCCCCCCCAGAATTCACATACATCAACACATTCAGTTTGTCGGGAGCACAAATGCTGCATCCCGCTTTTGTACGGGTCACCTGCAGTGAGCTATCAGCAGGAGAAGCTCGAACAACAAACTTGCCAGATGGGTTGACAGAGGCAGGTCGTCCACGTCGGGGTGCCACGGCCACCTCAGCTGGCTGATCCAGGTCTCTGTGAGCTGGTTTAAGCCGATCAATTGAGACACACTCCGACCTCCCTCCTACATCAATAACGAATGTCTTGTCCAAGGATTTCAGAACCCGGTACAGCCCATCATATGGAGGTTTCAATGGCCCTCTGTGCTCGTCATGTCGAACGAACACAAATTTTGCAGACAACAGATCGCTGGGAACTAGAGACCTGCACTCCCGCGGGAGTACCATGGGACCCCCGGAACCCAACGCAACAGGGTGCGGCGCGGGACAACTCTTGATGGGCGAGTGCGGGTGGGAAGAGACTCGTGTGTTTGCAGGATGCGGGAGAATAAAATGATTCGCGGGAATACCGCAAAATTTAAATTATCTAAACATAAAATGTCTAAAACCTATAAATAGTTATTTACATGTTGCACAAAAGCAAAAAGAACAACTAATAACATCACAATGATTAACACACACAAGCTAGGCAGCGTTTCTATTTATAACGTGTTTAAAGGGTTGCACAATGTAACCAGTCACAGACTCAGCTGTTGATTTCTGGAAAGCAATGGCCAACCAGAGGTGATTAAAGGGTTAGTTCACCCAAAAATTTAAATTAGGTTGCGTTTTACTCAGCCCCGAGGCATCCTAGGTGTATATGACTTTCATCTTCCAGACGAATCCAGGCGGAGTTATATTAAAAATTGTCTTTGATCTTTCAAGCTCTATCATTGCATTCAGCGGGTGTTGCATTGCTTCAGTTCAAAAGAAGTTAAATAAAAAGCGCTCATCCATAAAAAAATATGTCTCACACGGCTCTGGGGGTGAACAAAGGTCTCTTGTAGCGAATCAATGCGTTTTTGTAAGAAAAATATCCATATTCAAAACGAAATAATCACTTTAATCTAGCTTGCGCCAACAGTTGTACACAGAAGCAGTTCCGGAAGCATGACGTATGAGGTCAGCGTTGCGCCGGTGAGTCTCGTGAAAACCAACGTTTGTTTACAGGATCAAAGGAAGCAAAGTTTCCTTACTTTAGCAAAGGAAAACCAGTCTCCTCTTGGTTTATATCGAAATCCTCTGAGATTCTTCTTTAAAAATCCTTGTTTTGTACTTCTAATTCTTGACAGTTGTTTTGTTTTGATCTCTCCGCTGCGTTTCCGCGTGCGTCACTTCTGAGCGGCGCATGCGCAAAGCTGACCTCATACGTCATTCCCGCAGAACTACTTCCGTTTTCAACAGTGAGCGCAAGCTAGATTCAAGTGATTATTACATTTTGAATATGGATATTTTTCTTACAAAAACACATCGATTCGCTACAGGAGGCCTGTGTTCACCCCCCGAAACCATGTGAGGCACTTTTTATTTCACTTCTTTTGGACTGAAGCAATGCAACACCCGCTGACTGCAATGATAGAGCTTGAAAGATCAAAGCCAATTTTTAATATAACTCCAACTGGATTTGTCTGAAAGAAGAAAGTCATATACACCTAGGATGCCTCGGGGGTGAGTAAAATGCAGCCTAATTTTCATTTCTGGGTGAACAAACCCTTTAAGTTAGAATCCACTCACCGCAGTGCTGAAATTGCGTGCTCCCGAATCGTCTAATTTTTACACATGAAGTGTAGACATTGTGAAAGATTCATTGTGCATATGTTCACTGTGTTATAACAGAGCTATATGAGATCGCGATGAACTGAGATGTCAGCTTTTAGTGATAATAAAAGGAAGTCCTGCTCGCATTCTGCCATGCCAAACCATGCATGCATCAGCCCATGCTTGCTTTTCTGTTAAAATTAACAGTGGTTTGTGAATGTTGATGCTTAGCCTAAATAGCAAATATTTTATCGGGAGCATTTATGCTTGGATGTTGTGGAACTTAGGAGATGTTACAGAACCATTTAATGTAAATTTCTGAGAGGTGGGCACTGGAACGAAAGTGGAGACATGGCTGCGCAAGGTGGGACAGTTAAGTTGGCCAGACCACTGGTTGTCGGTATGAGGAACAAAGTCACCAGGGACCTTAAGTGTATTCCCGTAAACCAGTTCCGCTGAACAGGCAAGGAAATCCTCCTTAGGTGCTGTACGAAGTCCCAGCAACACCCATGGGAGCCGGTCATACCAGTTGTCATCCTTCAAGGGGAAGTCGTGGCCTAATGGTTAGAGAGTCGGACTTGTAACCCAAAGATTGCGGGTTCGAGTCTCGTACCGGCGGGGATTGTAGGTGGGGGGAGTGAATGTACAACGCTCTCTTCCACCTTCAATACCACGACTGAGGTGCCCTTGAGCAAGGCACTGAACCCCCAACTGCTCCCCGGGCGCCGCAGCATAAATGGCTGCCCACTGCTCCGGGTGTGTGTTCACAGTGTGTGTGTTCACTGCTGTGTGTGTGTACTTTGGATGGGTTAAATGCAGAGCACTAATTCCAAGTATGGGTCACCATACTTGGCCACATGTCACGTCACTTTCGTCACTTTTCACTTTCACTTTCAAGGCAGCTCTCAGTGCAGACTTCATGGATCCGTGAAAACGTTCACACAGACCATTCGCTTGTGGGTGATAAGCTGTAGTGTGATGAAGCTTAATGCCCAGACTATGCGCGACAGCAGCCCAAAGCTCAGACGTGAACTGGAAACCACGGTCTGAGGAGATATCCAATGGGGTGACGAATCTGGTGATCCAGGTGCCAATAAAAGCTTGAGCAATGTCTGCAGTTGACGTTGACACCAAGGGAACCACTTCTGGCCACCTAGTAGTCCGATCCACCATCGTGAGCAGGTGAGCGTACCCCTGAGACAGCGAAAGAGGACCAACAAGGTTAATGTTCAATGCAATGTTCAATGCAACTCCTGATCGAACGTACTGTATTTTTGTTCATTAGGATGAAGTTGGCGGCTAAAGAATGCAAGTGGCTGCCAATGCCCATGTACCAACTGTTCCAGGACAGCCCCAACTGCGAAATCAGATGCATCTGCAGTAATAGCGATTGGACTGTCTGGAAGTGGATGCACCAACATGGCAGCCTCTGCTAGAGCCTGTTTAGTGCTGTCAAAAGCTCCAATCATTTCATCGGACCACTTGAGTTTGTGACGAGGAGTACTGCTTTTAAGGGCCCTATAGAAGGGACACATAAGCTCAGCTGCTTTGGAAATAAATCTGTGATAGAAATTGACCATTCCCAGGAATTCTTGGAGAGCTTTAATTGTAGGTGGCAATGGAAAACCTTTAGCCGCAGCTACCCGTGAAGGCAACAGGAACACGCCGGCGCCGAATTGACACTTGGCGGGATTAATGATAAGGCCGTGAGCACTAAGGCGGTCGAAAAGCGAATGGATATGTGACAAATATTCTTCCTCGGATGTGCTTGCAACCAAAATGTCATCCAGGTAGACAAAAAGAAAGTCCATACCCTGTAACACAGAATCCATGAGCCTCTGAAAAGTCTGAGTGGCATTTTTCAGGCTGAATGGCATTCGCAAAAACTCAGACAACCCAAAAGGAGTGATAACGGCAGTTTTCGTGAAGTTGTCCGGGTGGACTGGTGCTTGGTGTTACCCTTGCACAAGGTCTACCTTGGAAAAAATTGTTTTTCCAGCTAGCCGCGCCAAAAAATCTTGAATATGCGGCACAGGGTAGCGATCGGGAATTGTGACATCATTGAGTCTGCGATAATCACCACACGGACGGTAACTACCATCTGACTTAGGCACCATGTGCAAAGGAGAAGCCCAAGGACTATTAGAACGTCATACAATGCCTAACTCTTCTATGTACACAAACACAGCTTTAGCAGCAGCTAATTTTGATGAGTCAAGACGGCGAGCGCGAGCATACATGGGTGGACCTATAGTAGAAATGTTATGCTCCACACCATGCTTTGGTGTTGCTGTATAAAAAGTTGACTGAGTTATGTCAGAAAACTCTGTGAGCATGCGCAAAAATTCGCAGCTAGGCTCGGAAGCGTTTGACAATGTTGTTGTCGAAAAAACACTGAGCGCACATGGAAAAGAATAGAAATTTTTGGCATTGACTAAACGGCGGTTCTGCACATCAACCAACAAACTGTGTGCACAGGAAATCAGCCCCCAGCATAGGACGAGCTACCTTAGCCACAACAAAATCCCAAGTGAAACGGTGCCCGTTAAAACACAACTTAACCTGGCGCTTACCGTATGTTGGGATTTTGCTGCCGTTAGCAGCCTCCAGCAAGGGGTTCTTAAGTTCAGAACGAGCATCGAAAGGAGTCGCTGTCAGTACGCTCACTTGAGCCCCAGTGTCACAGAGAAAATCTCGTCCCGATATATCGTCCGTGATGGAGAGAAGGCAGGCAGTATGTCCACTGTCCACAGCATTCACGGAAATTACATGGCAAACAACATTTCCTGGCCCTGTCTCCAAAACGAGCTTGATAAAAACAAAATCCAGAGTCGGTTAGCTGTGTTGGTGCTTGTGCAGCCCGATTAGCCGCTCCTACCAGCGGATTAATGGAGGCATTGAAAGATGTTGGTATAGCACAACTCTGTGCAGCTGTTCGCCATTTTAGCCAGCTCTCGTAAGTTTGTATTCGTCGTGCCGGCCAAAGCTGTGTGGACTTGTTCTGTCATTTGTCGAAGAAACAGCTCCTTGAATATAAAGTAGGGCTTATGTTCACCTAACAATGTCAACATGTGATCCATAAGCTCAGAGGGCTTTGCATCACCCAGTCCTGGTAATGAAAGAAGCTGCCTCGCACGCTCTGATTCAGTCAACCCAAAAGTTCCCAACAGGTAAGTTTTAAGGGTGCCATACTCCCTCCGGGGGTTCACTTAACAGGCTTACAGCTCGAGATGCCGTGGAGCTGCTGAGTGAAGCTACGATGTAGTAATACTTTGTGTCATCCGCAGTGATGTCACGCAGAGCGAACTGCGCCTCTGCCTGTGCAAACCATGCTTGCTGCTCCCAGAACTCCGGTAACTTGAGTGCAACCGCATAGGCCGTCATTTTGTCTTCCTCAACAACGACAAAAAATTCTGGAACATCCAAGAGCATCGGGGTCACCACATGTGGGTGTTCGTGCAATTAAATGAGTGGAGACTACATGTGAGTTGGATGCTAAAGCCGTGAACTGGCTAACTTTATTTTCCGAACAACCCACTTGTCAAAAACTCTAATCTCTTAAAGGGGAAAACACACACCGCCGTCAACTAACATTCTTAAAGGGGAAAACCTTGCAAGCACCATGTATGAATTCTGTCACATCTTTAAACATAAGTCACCACAATATCTTCATTTGCATTGAACTTTCAGCGTCGTAACTTTGCAGATATTGTTTATGCTCAAACAACAACATTACACATTAACTAACGTTAAAAAAGTTAAATCGCAATCAACCACCCCTTTAATTGACAGCAGGACCTACTAATCAGTACAGCTTTAGCATCATCTGTAAGTAGTTCCGCTAGAAAGAAAAAGAAGAGTGTTCCATCAGGAAGTTCAGTGCGGAGCTAAATGAGTGTTTTCCACAAAATGTATTTCCAGTTTGTGCGTGCAGCTAGAAGTAAGTTTAAATGTTCTTATCTTTATTGTTAATACATTTGTGTATTTTTGCTGTTGAAGTAGGTCATAGACTTCAGATATTAACGGCAACACTGTATGCTTGTGTACCACGATTGTGATCCAGCAATTGTTATTCTTTTTGCTTTACAACAGCTGTTTACATGTTTATCAGAACAGTTATGTGGATTATATGCTTATTTGCACATGTACTGATGGATGCCTCAAGATTCACATTCTAAAATTGCACCGTCATGTTGTTTGCATAAAGCTGCTGCACACTAGCCGATTTTAAGTCCGATTTGATCGTTCAGGGGGCATGGCCCGATTCGAGGCTAGTTGCAAAAAAAAAGATTTTTTTCCTCTATTTTGTGGTGTCATTATGATTATTTAACTGCTCCCGATTGAGACGGAGCGTCCCCGAACTCAAATCATAAATATCAAACATGCTTGATATTTATGACTCTTGATCGGGCTGCCTCTGATGTGATAGCCAATGAGAATGATCAAGCGTCACTTACCGGATGTTGCATGCTTCTATAGCTGAAACTTGGCAGCCACAAAAATGCCACGAAAGCATAATACATCACTCATATTCTTTTTTGTATACTTTGTTTTTAACTGTGAACCAGAACGCACTGAAGGAGAGCCAGCTGACAGCGTCGATTGTTCTTCATTTGTTTTTATTCTGTAGTCACGTTTGATTTTGTGAGTCTCCGTGAGATCTCGTGTCACTGTGAAATCGTTCCTACAATCATCAAGTATGTGGTCTCACGGTCTGGTCGAATAGTTTAGTGTGCACATTCAGAGGATTATAAGGCTAAAAATCGGTTCAACTGTCTTCATGTCTGTGGTCTCCCATGAAAAATGAAGTAAAGTGAAATAGGAATAGTATGTTGTACTGACAAATGCTTAGTTAGTATAGTTTACTTACACAAGAGTTCTAGTAACTAAAAATGTTTTTTTATTTGCCAATTTTATTTGTGTCAGTAGTAGCACAACAAAAAGAGCAAATAAAATGGTCATTGTTACAATTAATGAAAATAAATGAAATTGAACTTTCACCATTGTTGTGATTCACGTGCTAAATGTTTAAGTCTGTGTGATTTCAGCATATTACCACACACTATTTAAGGATTATATAAACCCAATTAAAAACAATTCAAGGTGTTTATGAAAAAGTTCAGTAATAAATACACAAAAAATACACTAATGTTTTAATTACAAAATAAATCACCTTCTAAAAGCAATCTATTTAATACTTTTCTACCCTTGAAATCAAATAACTCTGACTTCATGATGCACTGCTGCATTAACAGGAAAATAATTATAGTAACATAATCGAAGTTCTAAGTACCCAACCAAAGGGAACGCTAATCACTATAATGGTAAGTAAAAAAAAAAAACACATTTTAGGAAAATCAACATCAATTTATGAAGTTAGCTTATGTGATGTTTTCTCAAATATTTCAGTTGTATTGAAAATTCAACACTCAAGATGACTTTGGGAAATGAGTGAATGATAACTGCAGACATGGAGGAAATGGGTGAAAAGTCTATTAAGATTCTTTTTCTTTTCTTCTTTTTCTGTTGTTATGTTGCACATTACCAACATATTAGTGCACTGCTGCCTCTCACTGGTTTATTAATGTCATTGGTTCCTTTGTGGCTACACTCTTAAAAATAAAGGGGCTTCAAAAGGTTCTTCAAGCGATGCCATAGAAGAACCATTTTGGGTTCCACAAAGAACCATTCAGTCAAAGGTAAGAAAGAGATGGCTCTTTAAAGAACCTTTGACTGAATGGTTCTTTGTGGAACCCAAAATGGTTCTTCTATGGCATCGCTTGAAGAACCTTTTGAAGCACCTTTATTTTTAAGAGTGTACTTGAATATTTTAAGTAAGTTTCACTCAAAACAGTAAGTAAATTGTTTTATTTGCCTTGAAAGTTGCTGTAACTTAATAAAACATTATAAGTATAACAACTAAGTAAAGATAACTAATTAAATCTAAGTAAGGTAAGCTATTGAATTTTACAGTGTACAACAGGGTTGCCAACTCTCATGCATTTGGCATGAGACACGATTTTAGGCTCTGTCTCTTGCTCTCACTCTGCTCATGTAAATCTCATGCCAAATTGTCAACCCTGCTTGTGACAAAGTCTCAGGTTTTAAATTTTGTAAGTTTTAATACTAAATTCAAACAATAAATACCATTTGGCGCACTTAATGTGGTGTAAATCGTAAAATGTTGTGCTTCGGTTAAAGCCAGAGACACTGAAAAACAGAGATGCGACAAGCTTTGATCTCGCCAGTGTCGCCGCTCGGTCACATGGTTCATGGAGCTTTCCAAACAAATCAGTGCTGACAATACATTTGAATGGGTTTAAGTGGGATAGACGACAGCTTCATTATACAGGTATTTGCAGCAATTTTTGGTAAACATTACAGCATATTATGCATTGATTATTATGTCAATGACATTTACTGTATCATTTTATTCTGGAGAGTGATGGAGAGGCAACATTAATATGGTTTTCTTAGGCTGTTTACTTATAATGTGACCATACAGCTTAACTATTTTTCAGTTAAATAAGTGTTGTATATTTTAGTTCAGTAATATTTATTTAATATTTTGAGGAGATCTTTTGGTACTAAATACTATTTGTGCAACAATTATGGTCCATTAATGACTTAAAATATTTTTTTCTATTACTTATATTACAATTAGTGTAGTATGTAAGGTTAAAATACAGAAAAGAGTTTTAAATTCCAATGCAAAGAGGCAAATTAGAGTAATTTTGTGGTCAGAATTTTTTTTTTTATTTGTAATGCCATGGTTTACCCACTAGGTAGCTGTATGGCTCTTTACTAAATATATCTAGAATATTGCAGGTCATACCTGTTTACTTATTTTTAAGTTCTTCATTTGAATAAATATTTAGACATGATTAAACACTAGATTTTTAAATGAGAAATTAAAAAAGTTAATAACTTACATCCTTTTTTAAATGATACTCGCATAATTACACACAATGTGCCTCATTCATGAAACTTGCGTAAATAGTAAATTCTGAGTAATTTGCACGTAAAACAGACCTTCCCGAAAACTCTCCTCCGGATACACAAACGTTTCATAAACCTACGATTTGATAGTTAAACATGTGTATGTTAATGAATTCCAATCCGTTTCGTAAATAGGGCGCTCATGCGCACTCATTCAGAATTAGCATAATCCCCACCTATGAATTACAGCTATGCAAATTGTGTGTCCAGGAACGCAGTGGAATATTCTGGAATACTTTCACAGGTTTGTCTCCAGTATATTTCATAAATGCAAAAAATTATATATATATACTAATAGGCCATATGCCTAGCATTAAATATTTAAAATCATGTGTCCACCAAAGAGTTTTTAGCTGAAAAAATGTCAGGTGCTCTTCTTAAAACGACCAGCTGGTGGCACTTGAGAACACTTTGGTGGCTAAGATTTGCTATGATTTGGAATATCCACGGCGGCAACGTATTACTAGTATCTTATTTTTATGATTTGTAGTAAATATAAAAAAGCAGTAACCAGTTATAGACTTAATTGTTGTAGGCAGTCGTTGTACAAGTAGGATGGTTGGTCGCTATTTGTCCTGCATCTCCTCTATTTATGGCTGGGTGAATAGTGACAGTGATGAGCACTGCACGGCAACGTATTACTAGTATCTAATTTTTAAGAATTTTACTAAATATAAAAAAGCAGCAACCAGTAATATTGACTTCTCCATTGTTGTAGGCAGTTGGGCAAGTAGGATGGTTGGTCAGTATTTGTCCCGCTCCTCCTCTGTGTACGGCTGGGTAACAATGCCTGAGTTCTGATTAGTTAATTTGGTTCCACCTGTATTGTTAATTATCTAATCAGTTCCTTTGTTTGGTCCCTGCTTATAAGTCCTCTGTGTTTGTCGGTTCTCGTTTATGGTAAAGCATGTGTTATTCCCTGCATGTGAGTTATTTTATTATTAAGGCTACGTTTACACGACAACGTTGTAGTCAAAAACGGAAACGTTTTTCCCTTGTATTTTTAAAATGTTTCACCTATACACGACAACGTATTCAAAATTATTTGTGTTTACACATATCTGCGAAAACGGGCAAAAATGCTGTATTACGTATGCCAGGCCAGTAGTTGCCGCTGTCACCTTGTTAGTAAACAGTACCTGTTGCCGTGTGTATATGATGTATTTCCCTCTGTGTTTGTCGGTTCTCGTTTATGGTAAAGCATGTGTTATTCCCTGCATGTGAGTTATTTTATTATTAAGGCTACGTTTACACGACAACGTTGTAGTCAAAAACGGAAACGTTTTTCCCTTGTATTTTTAAAATGTTTCACCTATACACGACAACGTATTCAAAATGATTTGTGTTTACACATATCTGCGAAAACGGGCAAAAATGCTGTATTACGTATGCCAGGCCAGTAGTTGCCGCTGTCACCTTGTTAGTAAACAGTACCTGTTGCCGTGTGTATATGATGTATCTCCGCTGTTTGTTGTAATATTGGTTAAGTAAATCCACACTTTGCTGAAGAAGCATTAGCAAACTCTTAAACAGCAACAGCAGTACCATGTACTCCGCCATTGTTGTGCATGTTTGTTAGTGCTTGCCTTTAAAATCGACACGTACTGCATATGTCTACATACCTAACACGTACTACGCACGTGCATGACGTCACCGTTTTCAAAGATTCCCGTTTTGGGTGTTTACATGGAAACAGTGGCGTTTTGAGTGCCCAAAACGCCGTTGTCGTGTAAACGAACAGGCAAAATGCAAAAAAAAGTTTTCCGTTTTTGACTGAAAACGCTTTCGTGTAAATCTCGCTCTTACGTTCATCTGCATCTTTGTGAGCTTATTCCTACACACACCCGTGATATTGTTAACATAGTTTACTAGCCTTTTGTTTTGGAGCTTTTAAGCAGCCATCATGTTCTCATGATGCAAACAGGAAGTAAACTGCTTTGGTCATGTGACATTTTGCACTATCCATGTGACACTGCACATATTTAATATATGAGACCCTTATTTTTTCCATATTTGCAGGAAATGCACTAAAACACCAGTCTGTAAAATTTTTAGGACTTTAGATGGGTTAAGCATAGTTGTTGGCAGTAAGTTCTTACATTATTTAAATTTTTTTTTATTTTATATTGTAAAATCATCAATTTCCTGTCAGGAGATTTGCCAAAGATAACCTCTTGAAGTGATTCTGACAGACTGCTGTAATAAGGTCGCATACACAGAAAAGTAGCTGCTTACATTGGGTCCTCAGGACGCGAGTCAGCCACGAGGCACACCCAAATGAGGCCCTGAGGTGAGCACAGTCATTGTCACAGCAGTGTTTCATCGTTACTTTGGAAAACACTGGCAGCTACCTAATGTCAAGTCAAAGTACATCAGCTAAGTCGGGACTTCCAAAAAATACATGTGCACTACAAAAAAAATAAAATAAAATATCACTACACATGTTTTTTTCATACAGATTATGGAGTTACAAATGTGTGTGTTACAGTACAGAAGCCCTAAGAGGCCATGCATTATTATTATTATTTTTCATTCTTGTCTTTACATGATATTGGTGAACGGTTGCTCCACAGAAGAGGTTCATGATGCGATAATGAAGTCTTGCCACACCCCAGACTCAGCCCATCCCCATTTTGGAAGTCTAGAATACTTAATATATAAGAATACTTATCTAAGTTTGTCCAGTCAGTCTGGGCAAGCTTCCAAGCCTTCCAATCGCATTTTAGCATTTTCTAGTAACAGGCACTGTTTTATAATAGGTCTCTCCAATACACCAGTCTTTGTCTTCACTTTTACAATCCTCACTAACCCTTTGGCATCAGGTAAAACTTCAATCACTCTTCCTAGGGGCCAGGAACCACGGGGTGCTGAACTATCCACAATCAGTACTATATTTCCTTTCTGAATATCTGGCTTAACTTAACATATGAAAGGTAAAACTGAGGGGTAAAACTAACCTGTCTCACGATGGTCTAAACCCAGCTCACGTTCCCTATTAGTGGGTGAACAATCCAATGCTTGGTGAATTCTGCTTCACAATGATAGGAAGAACCGACATCGAAGGATCAAAAAGCGACATCGCTATGAACGCTTGGCCGCCACAAGCCACTTAACTTCTTTTCTGGGAGCGTCCTAGGCTTTTTCGCGCTGATGGCCTGCACCCCAGCAGAGTCGGAGCGGAACACTTGTCGGACAACATCTCCAGGACGCTATGCACCATATGACTAGTAAGTCAAATCTCAAATAACTGCCCTGATGACTTTTGTTCTACCCACTTAAATGATTTAGATTTAGATTTATTCATTTAGCACACGCTTTTATCCAAAGCAACTTACAATTGGGGGATACATAAAGCGATTCTTCTTAAAGAGGCAAACAGACACAGGAAGTGGTTGTAATACCAAGTTCTTAGACATTGTTCAAATAAGTACGAGCTAGAAAGAGAAGAATGAGGACAGCAGCCCATCCAACTCTTCTAGGAAGGTGGATAGAGTTTGCCCAGGAGGGCGGTAAATTACCACAACCTGGAGTTTTACGGGAGCTGTTATAGTGATCACATGAGATTCAAATGAGTTGTAATTGCATAGGGGAGAGTGGGTTGAGTATTTCCAATTGTTAGAAATGAGCAGACCAGTGCCCCCACCCCGGCCAACCTGACGGGGGGTATGAGAGAAAGAGAAATTGTTCGAAAGAGCAGCTGGGGTTGCTGAGTCTTCTGGACGAATCCAGGTCTCAGTCAAGCCCAAGATGCTAAGTGTGGAGTTTAAAGAAAAAGAAGAAATGAAGTCTGCTTTGTTGACAGCTGACTGACAATTCCAGAGACCCATAGAGAAAGAAAGAGGTGCAGTAGAGGATGTAGAGATAGGCTGCAGGTTCGCAACACTGCGTTGCCTTCTGCGTGTGATGTTGGAGCGTTGTCGAGAGACAACCGGAATGGTTTGGAAACACATGATAGAGGTGGAAAAGAGAGGACAGAAAAGGAGAGTGTGTACAGGGAAGAGCAAAATTATACTTGAGTGCCTTGGTGATTTCGTTGCTCGGTGAAGTCACAGGTCTTTACACTCGTTGGTCTTCACACAAGGAGGCCTGAATGCTTCCGCTGATGCTTCCGCGTCAGCGCACAGACATCAGATAAATACACAGTCTAAGACACTAAAGTGAAAACAGCTGTGGCCACCTTCTAATTAGCACAGCCAATAGTCTATAGCAGGGCAATTCCTCAAATCGAAACTACAGTTCGCACTTAAACGCAGGAAGGGAGCAATTAAATTACACACGCTCCTTCTTAGCCGAGGGCAATTATTATAATTACCAGAAAGTGCAATCAAAAATACAAACGCAAACAAAAATATAACGTACAAATAGGCAGAAAACAAAATAGTCCTTCCTAGCAGCAAGTAATAATTCCAACAGCAGATCTATAAACTATAAAAAGTTTCTATAAAAGCAGATCTTTATAGAAGTACTTGCGCTGTACAATCTATAAAGACTGTGTCTGTTCCCCGAATAGTGCGGTCAAAATATAAATTTAATGCAGGATCTAGAAAAAATCTGATTGTGATTAAACCAGAAAAATGTCAAATAAATTAAAAAAAATTTTAAAGTTTGGGCTCCTAAACATTAGATCACTCTCACCCAAAGCAGTTATTGAAAATGAAAGGATCACAGATAACAGTTTTGATGTACTCGGTTTGACTGAAACCTGGCTAAAACCAAATGATTATATTGGTCTAAATGAGTCTACTCCACCAAGCTACTGTCCAAAAGATAAACGGCAGTGCTTTACAACTCTAGGACAGGAAGAGCTAAATAAATTTATCACTGCATCTAAACCAACAACATGCCTGTTAGATCCTGTATCCACTAAATTACTGAAAGAGTTGTTACCTGTAGCAGAAGAACCGCTTCTCAATATTATTAACTCATCGTTGTCTTTAGGTCACATCCCAAAACCCTTCAAGCTGGCGGTTATTAAGCCTCTTATTAAGAAACCACAACTAGATCCTAGTGAACTGGCAAATTACAGACCCATCTCAAATCTTCCTTTAATGTAGGAATGTACCCAAAAGACTGTACACAGAATCTCTTGGATTACAATTTGCAACTAGACAGATGTACTGTTACTTCTTCTACAGTCAAAAATCTGGGTGTTATATTAGATAGCAACTTGTCTTTTGAAAATCATATTTCCCATGTTACAAAAACAGCATTCTTCCATTTAAGAAACATTGCCAAGTTACGAAACATGTTACCTTTTTCTGTTGCAGAAAAGCTAGTTCATGCATTCATGACCTCTAGACTGGACTATTGTAATGCACTGCTAGGTGATTGTCCTGCATCTTCAATAAACAAGCTACAGGTAGTCCAAAATGCAGTGACTAGAGTCCTTACCAGGTCAAGAAAATATGATAATATTACCCCAATTTTACAGTCTCTGCACTGTCTACCTATTAAGTTCCGTATCAGTTACAAAATATTATTACTTGCTTATAAGGCCCTTAATGGGTTAGCTCCTGCGTACCTAACTAGTCTTCTACCATGCTACAATCCATCACGCTCACTAAGGTTGCAAAACTCTGGACTTTTGGTAGTACCTAGGATAGCAAAGTCCACTAAAGGAGGTAGAGCTTTTTCGCATTTGGCTCCCAAACTCTGGAATAGCCTTCCTGATAACGTTCGGGGTTCAGACACACTCTCTCTGTTTAAATCTAGATTAAAAACACATCTCTTTGGCCAAGCATTCAAATAATGCATCTCATAATCTTGTACTGCAGTTATATCTGATCAAATGCACATTATTATTCTTTAGTTTGGGGTAAACAAATATATTTTGCTTGGTTGGAACAGCAGCTACGCTAATTATGTCTCTTTTTGTTTCTCTGTTTTTGCCACTGAGTTACACAAGCTTCAGTCTGGATCCAGAACGCCTGAGAAGAGATGATGCCAACCCCTCAGAGGACCTCAACTCTGAAACAACGTACAGAACTACCACATTTTGCTATAAGTTTGATTGCATCATATAATAATTGCTGTTAATAGTGTTCATCATCTGTTTGATTACGTCTTTAATTGATTTTTCTGTACATTTCTACCATATGTACATGAACTGACAGTCACCACTGATAAGCTACCACTAAATATGGTAGAAACTTAATTTGCTGTAAAGTTGCTTTGCAACGATTTGTATTGTGAAAAGCGCTATACAAATAAACTTGAATTGAACTGAAATGAATTGAACTTTGATCCACTTTTGCCTTTCCTGAAGTAAATGCAGGTATTTTTTGATCCACCTTTTCCAGAATAGGTCTGCTAAGTACTGCACTTGTTTCCATCTGCGCTTGACGTATATATTGGTTTTGTGAAACAATCCAGGTGGAAGCGGTGGATTCGATTTCAGTAATAAAATGTGATTAGGAGTCAATGCTTCAAGGTCTTGGTAATCATCAGATACTGTTGTTATAGGTCGACTATTCAAGATAGACTCCACTTCACAAAAAAGTGTCTGCAACTCTTCGTCTCCCAAACTTTGCAGACACAAAATAGAAAAAAGTGAAAGTGACGTGGCCAAGTATGGTTACCCATACTAGGAATTAGTTCTCTGCATTTATTCCATCCTAAGTGCATACACACCGCAATGAACACACAAACACTGTGAACACACACCCAGAGCAGTGGGAAGCCATTTATGCTGCGGCACCCGGGGAGCAGTTGGGGGTTCGGTGCCTTGCTCAAGGGCACCTCAGTCATGGTATTGAAGGTGGAAGAGAGCGCTGTACATTCACTCCCCCCACCTAAAATTCCTCTCAGACCTGAGAATCGAACTCGCAACCTTTGGGCCACGACTACGACTACTACCACGACACATATCATAAATAATGACTCTGACTTGCATTTAAAGCGAAATATTTCACATTGCTTTAATTTTTGGGGCGCACAACAGGAGATTTATAAACAATGATTTCTATCACCATATCCAATCCGTTCATGTATGTCTTCCAGAATGAAAGTAGAGGCATGGAGATTTTTTGGAAGAATAATTGGACGTTTAATTTCGTCTGATGTTGCAGATTTGCTTAGCCGACCTCCAAATCTTAAGACTCCATCTTCCTGTATGGGGTCCAATTTGTAGAGATTACTACGTTTACTCATCCATTTTCCAGTAGAGGAGGTATTTCCAAGACTTGAAATCTCCTCTTCATATACTTGTCTTTGACAGTACATCACAATAGCCTTTTCTGCCAATAAAAAGTAATTCAAGAAAATGGACTGTTCACTGAATGAGTTCTTGACAGCATTAATTTTATCAGCTAATACTCTGCCTTGACTCCGTGTCTGCATTTTGAGATTGGACTGAATTCTTTTCCTTGCTGTACAAATCAAACGAAGGGTATTCTTCAGCTTAAGGAACCATGCCACTGCTCTTTTCAACTTAGTCCAGCTTGAGAAGTAAGTTAGAAGCTGATTAGGATTTTTATCATGTGTGATGACAGTGTTAAACACAATAGCAGTCTTTTTCACTTCAGGGTCATCTGGAGAGAGCATAGAAGAAATGGATGTAATTGAGTTCTGAGGCCAATCTTGTTCCTTCATCCACAGAAATTCTGGTCCATGAATCCATCTGTGCAATTCATCAGCGTGCTAGCATTCACTCCTCTAGATGTCTTATCTGCTGGATTTTGTTTAGTTCCAACATATTTCCATTGAGACACATCTGTGTTTTCTCTAATGATTGATATCCTGTTAGCCACAAATGTGTTAAATCTTGTACACTCATTTGCAATGTATTTCAACACTGATTGACTATCAGTCCAAAATGTAGATCTCCCGAGATTCAATTCCAATTCCTTCCTCACCATTTTATCCACTCTAACAGCAAGCACTGCAGCTGTAAGTTCCAAACGAGGGATAGTGGTTTGCTTCAAAATACCTACACTGGCTTTGCCTAACATGAAGGCCACATTCACTATGCTTTGTCCTGCAATCACTCTTAGATAGCTTACTGTTCCATATCCATGGTTGCTTGCATCCGAAAAGTGATGGAGCTCTACTTGTGTAGATGCCTCCAATGCCTTGCATCCAAGTGGCTTCACACATCTTGAAACCAAGTGAATCATAGATTGAGCTTACTATTGAAAGTATATGTCTGCAAGTGTAAGGCTTATTCTTGATGGATATATTAAACTTGAACACGTCCTTTTCAGTACACCATGACAATCCAAGAGCTCTTTCAGATGGTAATGTGTCTTTATCTAGATCCAGATTTCTTAGCTCACTTGCTCTGTCTTCCTTTGGGATATTAGATAGCACTTCACGGTTGTTGCTCACCCATTTTTTGAGCTGAAATCCTCCTGCTAAACAGAGTGATGTAAGATCTTTCACTAATGATACTGCTTCCTTTGCTGAGGGAAGTGACTTCAAGTTTCACTGTGCTAAACACTTCTGGTGGAAAGTGATTTTTGTTATCAACAGCTGTTTGTCTTAGTCAGGGCCGTGCACAGACCTTTTGAGGGGCATGTGCTGAAACTGAAAAAGGGCACCCCCCCCCCCCCTTTTTTTACTGGTCACATCTTAATGATAAGCGGAGAGTATAGAATACTACATTCAAAAATTTGTTAGCTACCAAATACATGCATATTAACATCGTAAACATTAACCATGCTGTAAGTGTGACCATATATAATATGATTAAATGTTAATAAATTAAGTGTATCAGCAGATAGCTATCATAAATCAAAGAAGAATTTTCTTAGAAATATATTTTACCTAGCTGACGAGGAACACTCAGTCGCTTTGTGTCAAACTTAAATGCAGTTATGGCTGGGATTTTGAACAGCGAATGTGTGTGCAAATGTGCAATTTGTCCATCATTAAAACGGCAGCATCACATTACATTTTGATCAACAGGTTACAAAGTTTGTTGTAGCTATATGGGCGCTCAGTTTTTCCTGTTGTAAAATACGTTTGGCCAAAATGTCATTTTATAAAAGATGAAATGCTACTGTATGCACAGGCTATTTAAGTGTAGGCTACCGCAGGTCCGGTCTCAGACCTCAAATGCATAAAACATGAGCCTTTATACAAGTAGACATACTAGTGTTTCTTACGTAAAGACAACGCTGTACTTATACAAACAAGAAGATATTTATTTACCCTTGCAAGACGTTCAGCTGCTCTGCTGTGGAACTTCAGTTCACTGCACTCAGTAAAGTCAAGACAGGGGGGTGGAGTTATGAGGTTTGACTGACAGTTTGAACGGATCCAACAAGATTTAGTCACAAACTCTTTTTAATACCTTTCATTCGCTAAATATATTTGTAAAACAGACAGACAGACGTAAACGGTGACCAATAGCATTGATTTATTGAAGAAGAACAAAAAAAGGGCACTTCGGAGTGTAAGGACAAAAAGGGCATGTTCTTAGTGTAACATTTGCACAGCTAGGAGATGACACTGCTCCAAAAAGATGGACCAACATGCGATGTTCCACAGGAGGTACACTGAATTCTTCATCAGGCCACCACAGGAATCGTAAGAAGTCTGCATTGGTCCTTGTCACTTTGACTTGATGAAACATAGCTTTTATATCTGTCATTATTATAGTGAGCTGGTCAAATCATCACCTTGCAAAAGTTCATCATTCAAAGATCTTCCACAGTACCTTGCACTGCAGTCAAAAAACACTCGGATACTTCCTTTTTGTGGATGGTAAACACCATGGTGTGGAAGATACCATACTTTTCCTTCTTGGCCTTTCAAATCATCAAGAGGAACTGGGATCCTACCAAAAGGCCACAGCTACCGCCCCTTCCAGTGTCCTGTGGAAGCCACCTGCGCCCCTACTTTTTGGCGTAGGCCAGGGCCTGCACAAGAGGACCAGCTACTGCTACTATGGCACTACCCACTGAGTAAGACTGGATAACACTGGGGAAATGCACCCGTTCTACTTGGAACAGGGACGGTACGGAAGATCGAACCTTCCCGAAGGAGGTTTCGGAAGCAATACACATATGGACATCCCTTAGGTGCATATGGAAGAATGGAGGTGATTGAACCCTCTTGGAATGGCAGAAGTCTGCCGGAGAAACATGGGCTCAAGGCTACACCGTGGACTTTACGCATATGGAATCCACTTAGGTCTTACATATGGAACCCAGCCTTCTACTGGTTCTTGAGGATTCAGCGAGTGAAGGCCTGGCGCCGGATGCTCCGCCACGTCTGGCTGCCGAGGGGACGGAGGAACTCAACAGGGTCTACTATATGGACTCTCTGGAGTGGTTTTTGCAAGCCGACCCGAAGCCGGGGCCTCTCAGTGCTTCTACCCGTTTGAGGTGAGAACACAGGAGGATACCGGCTCCACACGAAGGCTATAGAATCTAGCGAATGTGTTAGGGGTCGCCCAGCCCGCAGCCCTACAGATATCTGTCAGCGAGG